>NC_080172.1:46571851-46744302 GCF_950295315.1 Erinaceus europaeus | reverse complement strand
TGTTTCTTAATTTCTCTGTGTCCTCTCAAATTAATTAGTTAATTGATTTTTAAAAATTGGCTAGTGGAGGGAGCCAGGCTGTAGCGCAGCGGGTTAAGCACACATGGTGCAAAGCGCAAGGACCGGAGTAAGGATCCTGGTTCAAGCCCCCGGCTCCCCACCTGCAGGGGAGTCGCTTCACAGGCGGTGAAGCAGGTCTGCTGGTGTCTGTCTTTCTCTCTCCCTCTCTGTCTTCCCCTCCTCTCTCCATTTCTCTCTGTCCTGTCCAACAACGACGACATCAATAATAATAACTACAACAATAAAGCAACAAAGACAACAAAAGGGAATAAATAAATAAATATTAAAAAAAATTTAAAAAAAATTCGCTAGTGGAGAAAGCCCTCCTCAATACTTTCTTTACATAAGAAAACTCCCTCTACTCTTGAACTTTCTAAGAAGTTTTTTTTACAAAATAATTTTTGTTAATAGTATATTATAAGATTATAATATTACAATGTATAGTTCCACACCCACAACCAAAATTCTGTATCCTCACCCTCTTACCTCTCAAAGGTAACTACCATAGTTCTCACAGTTCTTACAGTTTGCTTGTTTCTGTTTTGTTTGAGCTTTTTTTTCTTTTTCTTTTTCTTTTTTTTTGAAAAGTCATATAAATCAGATCACTATATTAGTGAGATGATCTGGTAGTAGTCTTTCATCTCTTTACTTATTTTGCTGAGAATAGTCACCTCCAGTTCCATCCATTTTGTCCCAAAAGACACAATGTTGTCTTTTTGATTGCAGAGTTGTATTCCATGGAATATATACATATCCCATAACTTTTTAAAGCCAGTCATCTGATGATGGGCATATAGGCTACTTCCACTCTTTGGCTATTGTGAATAATATAGCTATGAACATAGGGAAGCATGTATCCCTTCTAATTAGTGCTTGAGTGTCTACTGGATAAATGCCCCAAAGTGGTATTGTTGGGTCATAAGGTACTTCTACTTTTATTTATTTAAGAACTCTCCATAATAATGCTCCACAAGTCTTCCAAAGGGGCTGTACCAGTTTGCATCGCCACCAGCAGTGAAGCAGAGTTCCCTTTTCTCCACAACCTCCAGCACCTGTTATTTCCTGGCTTGTTGATGTAAGCCATTCTCTCAGATCTGAGATGACACTCGTTGTAGTTTTAATTTGCATTTCTCTAGTGAAGTGGATCATTTTTCGTGTCTGTTTAGTTCTTTGGCCTACTTTTTATTGGGTTATTTTTGTTTCTTTTACAGAGATGTACCAATTCTGTATAGATATTTGATATCAGCAGCTTGTCTAATATGTGCAAATATCTTCTCCCATTTAAGGGGTTGCCTGATCATCCTTGTGTAATTTGCTTTTAATGTATAGAAGCTTTTTAGTTTTATATAATCCCATTTATTTACCTTTGATTTCATTTCCCATGCCCAAGGGGTTGAGCCTCCAAATACATCTTTGGTGTGAAGGTCTTGCAAAGTTTCACCAACATTTTTCTTCTATAGAATTTAGAGTTTCTAGTTTAATATCTACATCTTCAATCTGATTTGATTTGGCCTTAGTGTATGGTGTTAGGTGATAATCTAGTTTCACTTTTATATATGTAGCTGTTCAATTTTCCTAGCACCATATGTTAAAGAGACCTTTACCCCACTGAATGGCTTTGGCCCCTTTGCGATATATTAGGTGGTTGTATATGTGTCGGCTCATTTCTAGGCTCTCAATCCTGCTCCATTGATCTAAGTGTCCCTTTTAAAAATCTTTATTTATTTATTGGATAGAGGCAACCGGAAATCGAGAGGGAAGGGGAGATATAGAGGGAGAGAGACAGAGTGACACCTGCAGCACTGCTTCACCACTTGCAGAGCTTTCCCCATGCAGGCAGGAACCAGGGGCTCAAATCTGGGTCCTTGTGCATTATAACAGGTGCTTCCACCACCTGGCCCCCAAAAGTTCATTTTTTTATTCCAGTACATGGTGTTCTGATTGCTATGTACTATTACTATTACTAGTGTAAACTGAAGTTGGGCATCATGATAGCTCCATATTTTCCTTTTTTGCCCAGAAGTGCTTTGGCAACTCATGGCCTTTTTTGGTTCCACATAAGCTTTTTGACAAGTTGTTCAAGTTACTTGTAAAATGCCATTAGAATTTCGACAGAGATTACATTGAAATTACAGATGGCTTTTGGTAGAATGGCTGTTTATTTATTTATTTATTATTGGATAGACACAGAGAGAAATTGAGAAGGGAGGGGGAGAATAAGAAAGAGACAGAAAGACACATGCAGCCCTACTTTACCACTCATGAAATTTTCCCTCTGAAGGTGGGGACCAGGGTCTTGAATCAGGATCATTGCACACTGTAATGTGTGTGCTTAACCAGGTGTGCCACTGCCTGGGTCCCAGAATGACCATTTCAATAATGTTTATTTTTCCAATCCAGGAACAAGGAATGTTCTCCCACTTCTGTGTCTTACTCTATTTCTTTTAGCAATGTCCTATAGTTTTCGTTGTAAAGGTCCTTCACCTCCTTCACGAAATTCACTCCAAGGTGTTTAGTCTTTTTTGGCTCCATGGCAAACAGGGTTGAGTCTTCCGAGATCAGACGAGATCGGGCGTGTTCAGGGTGGTATGGCCATAGACGGGTTGAGTCTTTTATTTCTCTTTCTTCTGACTCCTTGTTTGTACACAGAAATGCCACAGAGTTTGTATCCTGCTACTGTACTGAATTTATTATTTATTTCCAGTTGTTTTTTTGGTGGTTCTTTAAGTATAATATCATATCATCAGCAAATAGAGATACTTTGGCCTCTTCTTTCCAATCTGAATGCCTTTGATATCTCTTCCTTGTCTAATTGTAGTGGCAAGGGCTTTGACAACCATGTTGAATAACAGTGGAGATAGTGGGTATCCTTGTCTGGTTCCCTATGTTAGGGGGGTCAATTTCAGCTTTTTCCCATTGGGAATGATGCTAACTGTGGGTTTTTTTTATAAATGGTCTTTATGAAGTTGAGGAATGATCCTTTTACTCCTAGTTTCTAGGGGTTCTTTATCATAAATGGGTGGTGGATCTTGTCAAAGGCCTTTTTAGCATCAGTTGACATGACCATGTGCTTTTAGTCTTTCTTTTTGTTGATATGATGAATTACACTGATTGATTTGTGGATACTGAATTATCCATGTTTCCTAGGGATGAATACCACTTGGTTTGGTGAATTATTCTCTTGATATGTTGTTGGATTTGTTTTGTCATGATCTTGTTTAGGATCTTTGCATCATTGTTCATCAGGGATATAGATCTAAAGTTTTCTTTTCTGGTAGGGTCTTTTCCTGCTTTGGAGATCAAAGTGATGTTCACCTCATAGAATGTGTTTTGCAGTGTTTGATATTTTTCAATTTTATGTAACAGTTTGAGGCCTGGTGGTGACCAAAGAGGCCACCATTAAGTGAGCTAGTCCAAGAGTCTTTTTTGAGTTGGTCTTAGTTCACCAACATTGAACTCTGTCATTCTGTCTATTTAGCTCTTCCCTTTTCTGTGTCTATTTCACCTGTTTCTGTTGTGTTCCTGATTATATTCTAATACTGATCAGCTCATTAAAAGTTGGGATTCCCTTGCTTCTTCTTTTCATATAGGACTCCTCTCAGTAATTCTTGCAAGGCAAGATTAGTAGTGACAAATTCCTTCAGTTTCTGAATGTTTTTAGAAATATTCTTTATTTCTCACTCTCACTTGGAGGATAATTTAGCAGGTTACAGAATTTGTGGCTGGAGATTCTTATCTTTTATTTCTTTGAATATGCCATTCTACTCCCTCCTTGACTTTAGCATTTGTGATGAGAAATCTGATAAAAGCCTAATGGTTCTGTATGTGACTTTTTTTTAGTTCTGGGTATCTCTCCCTTACCAGGGAGAACAAAACGTTCTGCTTCTATTATATAGCCACACCTCTGGAAGCCCCAGGAAGTTGCTTTGAGCTCCCTTAGTCGTCTTGCTAAGGCTGGGACTCCTGATTCTTTTTTTTTTTTTTCCCCACCAATGACTACATTTATACCTAGGACCTTGCCTGTCATTACTCACTGCATTGCCTCCTCTTCCAACTTAGTCCATTTTTATATCAAGCAGACAGAATTCACAGTGGTGTGAGCCAAGTTTAACAAGCCTTGTTCAGTCTCTGTAATGGGGTGTGGGAGATCCTTTCAGTCTCTCCCCTTTCGGAGTTGGGCTAGGCTCAAGGCTTGAAGCTTCAGTTCTCAGTGTGAGTATTTAGGGGGTACCATCTACCAGGAATTCTTACTTCTGGATGAGGAGCATCAGGCTAAATGTGGTCAGAACCTAAACCTTCTGTCCACCTGACTTGATGGGTGGTTTTCAAGCAGCTTTTCAGGAGGTCTGTTTTGTTCCTGGAGCCCAGCCTGTTGGCTTCCATTACAGGCTCATCCTTTTTTGGTTCTTACTGGACTGAGCACTATCCCACCAGCCTACTAGCTGTCTGCCTCCATTTTTTTAAAAAAATTTTATTGGGGGATTAATGTTTTATAGTCATCTGCCTTCATTTGTGATGGGTTCTTTTGGTCTTTACTGAGCAGATTTCAATGAATCAAACCTTTGTTATTTTTATGTATTTATTTATTATTATTATTTTTAATATTTATTCCCTTTTGCTGCCCTTGTTTCACTGTTGTAGTCATTATTGTTGTTGTAATTGATGTCATTGTTGTTGTATAGGACAGAGAAATGGAGAGAGGAGGGCAAGACAGAGAGGGGGAGAGAAAGATAGACACCTGCAGACCTGCTTCACCACTTGTGAAGTGACTCCCCTGCAGGTGGGGAGCTGGGGCCTCAAACTGGGATCCTTATGCTGGTCCTTGCACTTTGCACCATGTGAGCTTAACCCACTATGCTACCAGCCGACTCCCCACTTATTTATTTATTTAGAGAGAGAAAGATACAGAGAAAGACCAAAGCACTGTTCAGCTCTGGTTTATGGTGGTGTTGGGGATTGAACCTAGGCCTCAGAGCCTCAGGCATGAAAGGTTTTGTAGAACCATTATGCTGTCTTCCAAGCCTTCCTTTTGTTGTTCCTTTTGAAGAGCTATTTACCTACCTAATGAGAGAGGGGAAAAGGGTACTGGGGGAGGGTGGAACTCCCCTATGGAAAACCTGAGCAGTGTATGAGTGTTGGGGCTCACGTGGGGTGGCTTCAGCCAGGAGGTAAGCTTACCGATTCTCCCTCTCCAGCTCTAAGGGGCCCAGAGATCAGAAAGGAGACACCAGGGAATATTTTGGTACAAACACTCCTTTTATTTGAGGGTGGGCTTGGGTTTATATAGAAAGTTAAACAAAGAACATTTTTCAAATACGTCAGAAATTACAAGTTTCTTAAAGGTCAGCTTGCCCCTATGGTAGGAGGCTGGTATGACAAGAATTGATGCGATACATAAAGGTCAGGACAATGATTCTCCATGATGCAGGCAAGTTAATTATCCAAAGGCATTTGAGAGAAGCATAGGGGTTAAACCAGTAAGGTGAGATAAAGAGAAGATAAAGAAGGCTTGATGTAAATCATAGATACCAAAAGGCATAAGGAAATAGAAGTTATGGGGTTTTCTCTGTCTGGTGTTTGGGGTGTATGATAAAGTGTGTTCTCCTTTGTGATCAAAAGGTGAAGTGGATGTGGGAACTCTGAGTTACTATGTGAACTTTGAATGAACCTGAAAGCAGGCAGCCATGCGGCCTGCTGCTAGCAGGGAGAAACTATAATGAGATTTCTGTGAGCTTGAGAGTATAACAAGGAGACACTGAGTTTGGGACACTTTTCCTCTTGGATCATCTCTATAAGGATAGGGAGAGGCTAACAAGTGAGGTGTCTTTCCAGACCTCCATCTGAGGATGGGAGAGCTAAGCTCTACCAAGCTTTCACATAGTCCCACATATGAGGAGTTGTGGAAAAAGTCCTAGGCGTCACACAGACCTGGGTGTGAGTCTGCACACTGTTGCCCCTCATTGTGGCTTCCTCCTTCTAACTCCCAAGTCTTCTCATTTATGTGCTGAGGAAAGCTTATGGGAATTTCATAAGGATCAGATGTAAAATTGCAGTTCTAGGTATGAAAAAAACTGCATAGCGTTAATTCTTATCAGCTACTCAAGGATTTTATAAATTGTTGCTGTCGAGAGTAGCAACTGCTGCTTCTCTCTCCTCTCCCAGGTCAACTAGGAATAGCAAAGAAGTTCACCCGAGAACACAACAATACTGAATACTTTGGGAACCCACCAAGTCACTGGAAACATGTGTAGCTCATGGACAGAGAGGGGCCTAAGGAGAGATTCCTGGAGCTGAAAGATTGTAAAACTGGAAGTTTGCCAGTTGAGGGGCCACCCCTGGTATGAGTTTTATCAACAGATTGCTGAAGGGAGAAGAGGATCCCCTAAGCCTTGCCTCACCAAATGCAACTGTGAGTCTCCATTGCTACTGTCCCTTGGAGCTTGCAGCAGTAGCTGTGAGGCCCTGTGCTGACATCGGGGGCAGAGACTTGATCAGGCAACTCAGGAGAAGACATACTTTCCTAGTGGTTTGGAAGTGGGGTTGTATAATGGGAGCCTTTCCACATTGTTCTCCTTATGAATTTGGATACATGTTGAATAATTGCCTCAGAACCCAGAGTACAAACAGGACTTGTTTAGCAATTCACAGGGCCAAGGATTACTGCCCAGCTTGGCTCTGGCTGCTGTCAGAGGGGACAAATTAGGCCTGGGGCTTTGGACCCTTGGGGTGTGGGAGTCTCTTTGCATAACCACTGTGCTATCTACCCACCACACTGTTTTTTAAAAATTTATTTATTTAATTATTCCCTTTTGTTGCCCTTGTTTATTTATTGTTGTAGTTATTATTATTGGTGTTGTCATTGTTGGATAGGACAGAGAGAAATGGAGAGAAATGGGGGAAGACAGAGAGGGTGAAAGAAAGACACCTGTAGACCTGCTTCACCGCTTGTGAAGCGACTCCCCTCCAGGGCTCGAACTGGGATCCTTACTCCCTTCCTTGCGCTTTGCGCCACCTGTACTTAACCCACTGTGCTGCAGTCTGACTCCCTCCACCACTCTTTTTTATATCTTGGTTAGGAGTGAGTAATTAAGCTAAAAGATCTACTTATAGCTAAAAAGCCTGCAGGCTCCCATAGCCTACAGGGAAGATAAAGAACAAAAGAGCATTTAACACCCACTGTGCTTCACCTCAGGGATTGAGACAACATTGAAACAACTGTTAATTTTCATAAATGTGAACTCTTTAAGTATCTTACATAGATACAAGTCAATCCAGGCAAATGTGATTAGTGGATTGAATAGTACTGAGAGAGGAACCTCATAACACACCATATACAATGATTAAACCAAGAGAAAACATTGGAGAAATGAACCAGGATAAAAGCCCAGCTAAACAGACCCCCACCCCTGCCTGAAGGTAGAAGCACAAAAGAATGAGGACAACATCCAAACACTAGTTGAGGCATTAGTCACAGGAGTGAGAAAAGAGTTAGAAAATAATATCATCAGAAATGGGGAAACAGCAAATGAGACCCTGAAAAAAAAAACCCACTAATTATCTTAAAGTAATTAGAGAGCTGAAAGCTGATATAGCTGAGCTAAGAGCACAACTAGCTAAACAAGCTAATACAGTATCAGAACAGGGTAACAAAAGAGCTGAGTTACAAAAAACAACAGATGGGAGAGAGAGAGAGAGAGAGAGAGAGAGAGAGAGAGAGGAATAGAATAAATGAGGTAGAAAGCAGAATTAGCAAGATTCAGGATGAATTAGAGAAAACTAAGAAAGAAGTAATCTTCTCAAACAGAGATTAAGAGATACTGAAACAATAACAGAGACATATGGGATGATGTCAAAAGAAGTAATATGTTCATTTTTGGCTTGCCAGAGGAAGAAAGAGAGGGAGGAGAAAAAAGCATTCCACAGGACATAATAACTGAGGGATTTCCCAACTCTAGACAACATAAAAGACTTAAAGGTTCAAAAAGCTCAGAGGGTCCAAACGCAATTAACCTAGACTTAAAGACACCAAGACACATCATATCCAGAATGAAAAGGAATAAGGATAAAGAAAGGATCTTGAATGCTGCAAGAGAAAAACAAAACAGTCAACTATAGAGGAAAACCCATAAGATTAGTAGCATATTTCTCCACACAAACACTAAAGGCCAGATGAGAATGGCAAGATATATATCGAGTGCTCAATGAGAAAGTCTTTCAACCAAGACTGCTGTGTCTTACTAGAGTGTCATTCAGATTAGATGTAAGCATAAAAACCATATCTGACAAGCAACAGTTGAAAGAATCAGTTATCACCAAGCCTGCCCCAAAAGAAGTTCTGAAAGGTCTCCTATAAATAATCACATCACCAAAAACATGCCATATATCAGAACACTCTGAAATTTTAGATTGATGACATTAAAATGTCTTCATTCTATAATATCAATAAGTTTCAATGGCCTGAATTCACCTATTAAAAGGCACAGAGTAGGAAGAAGGATCAGAAAACACTCCCAACCATATGTTGTCTGCAGGAATCCCATCTAACTCTGTTCGGGAATTGTGCAGATGTGGTTGAACATTGGCAGGGCGCACAAACCACTGTATTTCTATGCAAGCATTATTTACAGATACCCACCACGTTATCCCCTCAGGGTATTGCTAATTCACTTAAAACCATTGCAACAGTTGCTAAGGATGCTTCCACCTTCCCAACATGCCCTTTGCCTCTCTCTACCCCCTTTCCTAGCCAATCCTGTCCCGACTTGCCACTTCTGGAATCCTCCCATAAAAGCCACTTGTATTTCCGCTTTCGTTTTCTTTGCTCTTCTCTCTTCCACAACCAGACCTGGAGAAGGGCTGGTGGGCATAGTGGGAGGTGGCCATTTTGCTAGCTTCATGTGGCCTGAACTGCTGTGCTCTCACCCAACTCTGGGGTGTCTGCGTGAGTAAAGATTTTCGTTCCCGTACCACCACAAATTCCTGGTCTCTTCTCTCTCCCCCTTGACACAACCCAACAAAACTCAACAAGACAAACACAGACTCAAAGTGAAAGGATGGGAAACTATTATACAAGCCAATGGCCCACAAAAAGGGGCAGAAACAGCTATTCTTATATCTGACAAGACAGACATTAATGTAACTAAAATTTAAAATGACAGAGATGGACATTACTTAATGCTCAGAGGATAATTGAATCAAGAGGATTTAATGATTATTAATATCTATTCACCCAATGAGAGGCCATCTAAATACGTAAATCATCTACTGAAAGAGCTACAACAATATATTAACAGCAACACAGTACTAGTAGGGGATTTCAACATCCCTTGATGTTAGACTACAAACTATCAAATACTTAGAGGAAAATATTGGCAGAAGTTTTTTCTCTCTAAATTTTAAAGGCATCTTCAATGAGACAAATCCAATTACAAAATAAAGGGTTGAACAATAAGTAAAAGGTAGAACTTGGACTGGGTCTGGTGTATTGACCAAAGTGAAGGACTCTGGGGTGGGGAGGAGGGTTCAGGTTCTGTGACATGATGGCAGAGGAGGACCTAGAGGGGGTTGTATTCCTATGTGGAAATGTTATGCATGTACAAACTATTGTATTTTACTCTTGACTGTAAACTATTAATCCCGCAATAAAGAAAAAACTACCATTAAAAAACAAAACCAACCAACCACAAAAAAAGTAATTGTTGCTGTCAACCCAGATACCCCAATGACAGGTGAGTGGCTAAGAAAGTTGTGGTGTAGATATAAATAATGCTATACTATTCAGCTGTTAAAAGTAATTAAATTGTCTCCTTTGCCTCATCTTGGATGGATCTTGAAGAAATTCTTGTTAAGTAAGATTAGTCAAAAAGAGGAAGATGGATACTAAATGATCTTACTCACAGGCAAGATTTAAGAAACAAAGACAGAAAGGAAAAAAAATTATGTGAAACTTAGACTGAGCCTGTGGGCTTGTACCATAGCAAAGAACTTTGGGGAAGGTGAGGAAGAAGGTCCTGATACATGATAATGGAAAAGGACCTAAATTGGAGGTGAGAGTATTTTGCAGACACTTATCACAGGGAGATGACAGATTGTACCCATGTGTCAAGAACAGTACTATAAAACATTAACCTCCTCAAGAAAGGAAGAAAGTGGCAGGAAAGAAATAGAGAAAGAAAGGAAGATAGAAAACAAGCAAGCAAGAAAAGAAGAAAGGAAGAATGGAAGGAAGGAAGGAAGGAAGGAAGGAAGGAAGGAAGGAAGGAAGAAAGTGTTATCACACTGGAAGGCACTGGGCTCTACACAGCAGTGAGGGGCTGGCTAGGTTGGCCAGGCAGAGGTGCCACTGTTGAAAGTGAAGCCTTCCACTGGGCATTCTGAGAAGCCTGGATCTGGCTGTGGGTAGAGAGGTGTGCATGCAGTAGAGTATATGCTGAAGAGTGAGTGTGGTCTGGCTAACTCATATTTCTCTAGGTGCGTCCATGCTCCCCACCTGTATCCTGGGACCTGTGAAGATGCTGCTTTGGTTCCTTGTCCTTTCTGCTCTGGCTCTTGAGGCCGATGGTGAGTTTGTTTTGCTGCCAGTCCCTGCCTGGTTTCATCTATACATGATCTTCTGCAGATCAGCTCCCTGTGCTGCCCTGCAGACTCTGCTGTCCTTCAGCCCAGCTCAGCTGTCCTCCTTGCTTGTTTGTTGTCCTCCAGTTCAGCTCAGCTCAGCTGTCTGCTCTCCCTGAAGCCTTTGCTGTTCTCTAGTTCTGCTGAGTGGTCTTCCCTGCAGCCTAATTGTCTTCCAGCCCAGCTCTGGTCCTCTCTCTGCTGATATGACTCCATCCTCAGCAGTCTCTCTGCCCTGCCAAGTACTTATTCCTTGGGATCATAGTCATCATTTTGCTCCTTATGAGGTCATGAATAAGAGTCTCAAACTTGAAGCCTCTAAACAAGAATCTGTTTGACTTTCCCAAGGTCATCTGATAATTCCAGGGAGGCCCCAGAGTTTGGGTCTGAACATGGCTCTGGGGTAGAAAACCTGAATTGGAATCTAGGCCTATGACTTAAAACCCACATACTGTCACTGTGCCTCTCGAGCCTGTCTCCAGCCTGTACAGGAGCAGCCATTATTCAGCTTTGCTTTGCTCATGAACTTGTTCAACCTACAAGCTTAACAATCTGTTAGCTACAAAACCCAACTGTGGGCGTAGTGTTAGTGACACTGGCTGCTGATGCCTCGCATAAGCTCGGCTCAGCAGGCAGAACCTGAGGCCTGTGAAGGATGTCTGCCCCAAGTTAATCCTGTGAAATGCCTGGTGGGTGAGGGTGCTCATAAGGAACTTTGCTCTATTTTTCTTTCTTGCTTGCTTCTTTATTTTCTCCCTCCTCTCCTTCTTTCTTCCTTCTTTCTTTTCTTCATCCCTCCCTCTCTTTCTTTCTTCTTTCTTTCTTTCTTTCTTTCTTTCTTTCTTTCTTTCTTTCTTTCTTTCTTTCTTTTCTTCTCTCTCTTTTTTTCTTCCTCTCTTCTTTCTCTTCTTTTTTTGGCTTCTTTCCCTCCTTCCCTCCCTCCCTCCCTCCCCCCTCCCTTCCTTCCTTCCTTCCTTCCTCCCTCCCTTCCTTACTTCTTTCCTAGAAAGAGACCACAGCACTGAAACTTCCTTCAGTATGGTGGGGGCCAGGTGACCAAGGTTACATACACGGCAAAGCAGTTTACTGTTCAAGTGAGATATTTTATTGGCACTAAATTTCTTTATTTCTGGAGCCTTGCCTGGTGTCAGTAAATGCTGAATGTACAGGTGTTATAGCTCAAAACAGTGTTAACACCCCAGCTCATGACACTCTAGTATAATACCTGTGTAGGTGAATGGGGGAAGTCAGACGTGGGTGAGAAGAGACTGTGGGGAGCACTGGCATGGAGAAAGAAAGGGGGAATGGGAAGGTTCCAGCTTTCTGCTAGAGAAATCAAGGGGCCTAGGGTGACTGAAAGGCTCTGGGTAGTTTTGGGGTTCTCTGAGGGCCAGCAGCCACTACAGTGCTCCTTTGCAGGGAAGTCCCTCCAACTATCATGGAATAAGACTCAAGCCTGAGGACTATCAGAGAAGCTCGGGAACCTGTTTGCTGGCATCTCCCACCTTCTGTACAAGGGCCACATAAGTGAGGCGGTTGGGGGGTCTGGCTGGGCGTATTAGCTGGGGTGGTTTCCCAGTGGGTCCCTGCTAAATCTAAGTCCTTGGGCAAAGGGGGTTTTCTGGAAGGAGAACAAATCAGAAGCCAGGTAGTGGCCCTCCCAGGAGGAGGTGGAGGCCCTCACACTCAGAGGGCTCCCCAGAGACCTGTTTGGGATGAGGTTGGACAGGGCACCGCTGTGGAGCTGAGATCCTGCATGGATTCTCCAATCTGTCTGGGAGAGAGTGCAGCAGTGTCCCTGAAGCTTCCCCTGGCTTCTAGACTTGGGAATCCCTCATGTGTGGCAAGTGACAGATCTGCCTTCCTGGCAACCACCCCCAAGGAAGAGTGAAGCAAAGACTCTGACAGAGGCCAGTGAGGATAGTGCATCCTGAAGGGCCAGTTGAGTAGCCAAGGGTTATGGGCATGCTTTTAGGACTTTTTAAAAATTCATTTTATTTATTTATTTCTTCTTTTTACTGGAGCACTGCTCAGCTCCTGTTTATGGTGATGTGGGGGGTTGAACTTGGAACTTTAGAGTCTCAGGCATGAGAATCTCTTTGCATAACCATTATGCTATCTACCCCCATCATTTTATTTATTTTTATTTAAAAATATTTTATTATGTGCATGTGGCACAAGGACCGGCATAAGGATCCTGGTTTGAGCCCCTGGCTCCCCACCTGCAGGGGAGTCGCTTCACAAGTGGTGAAGCAGGTCTGCAGGTGTCTGTCTTTCTCTTCCCCTCTCTTCCCCTCCTCTCTTCATTTCTCTCTGTCCTATCCAACAGTGACAACATCAACAACTACAACATTAATAACAACAAGGGCAACAAAAGGGAATACATAAATATTTAATTTTTTAAATTATTTTTCTTTTTTAAATTTTATTATCTTTATTTATTGAATAGAGACAGCTAGAAATCAAGAGAGAAGGGGGTGCTAGAGAGGAAGAGAGACACCTGCAGCCCTGCTTCAGCACTTGCAAAGCTTTCCCCCTGCAGGTGGGGACCAGGGGCTCAAACCTGGGTCCTTGTGCATTGTAGCATGTGTGCTCAACCAGGTGTGCCACCACCTGACCCCGAAAAAATATTTTATTATTTTTCAATAAAAGAGAGATACGGAAAGAGAGAGAGAGAGAGAGAGAGAGAGAGAGACCAAAACATTGTTCAGTTCTGGCTTTTGGTGGTGCTAGGGATTGAACTTGTAACCTCAATGCCTCAGGCATGGAAGTCTTTTGCAAAACCAATATGCTATCTCCCCAGGCTGCTTATTCTTTTTAAAAATATAGTTTACTCATTTTATTCTTTTAATTTTTATTTATAAAATGGAAATAAGAATGGACAAGAATATAGGATAAGAGGGGTACATTTCCATACAATTCCCACTCCCAGAACTCTGTATCCAATTCCCTCCCTTGATAGCTTTCCTATTCTTTATCTCTCTAGAAGTATGGACCCATGGTCATTATGGGGTACAGAAGGTGGAAAATCTGGCTTCTTTACAGAAAGAAGGCTTCTCTGCTGTACATGGGTGTTGGCAGTTCTATTCGTACTCCCAGCCTGTCTCTCTCTTTTCCTAGTGGAGCAGGGGTCTGGGGAAGTGGAGTTCCAGAACATATGGTGGAGTCATCTGCCCAAGGAAGTCAGGTTGACATCATGGTATTATTTGGAACCTGGTGGTTGAAAAAGAGTTTAGATATAAAGCAGAACAAATTGTTGACTAATCATGAACCTAATGGCAAGAGCACTGCAGATGAAGATTTGGGGTATCCATTTCGGAAAAAAAAACTACTAGGTATGTTTTAGTATATTCCAAGGGGTCCATGACTTTACTAGTTTTTGCCTGCATCTGAATAAATGAAGCAAGCAAGTAGAAAGACCTAAAAAGACACCTTAAAGTACCTAATGAAACAGTTTCTACTTAGACCTAGATATCCTGCCCACCCACTACCTCCCATTATCCTCATTATCCTCAATCACTCCAAAGCTAACCTTGTCAGACAAAGTAAGGACTACAAAAGCTGAATAAGGGCAGGAGACTAGCATGCTTTAATAATGACTTTAGTCACTACCAGGCCACCCCATCACCTGGGGCCCTAGTCAGGGAGTCCTGGGATTCCCACACAGACATGATGGGCCTAGATCTCTAACACATTCTTCTCACCACTGTCACTGGTCATATCCATCATGAACAACATAATAGACCCCTTTTCAGGCCCCTATAGGACCTTGCCCTCAATATGGATCAACAATGGCAGGGAATAAACATTTCTCGAAAGGAGGTTGGACAACATACTCTACCTACCACCCAAGGAAGATGGGTCCTGAAATTAGTGTAGCATGGGATGTTCCTAGCCATGACCACAGAATGTGACCTCAGATCTACAGGGATGCAGAGGTTACATAGGGTCCTGTGATGACTATGGGCCCCAGATCAAATTTATGGGTTTATAGTTAACAATATTTATGTACTTTCCTGCTGTGCAGATGTCCCCTCAGGCTAGTGCCACTTTCCACGAGTTAATATGGTATCCTCAAGTACTTTTCCCCACCAATCCTGTCCGGACACGTCACTCCTGGCTGTTGCCCTATAAATAGCCCTCCTACTTCCTCTCTCTCTCTCTCCCTTGCCCTCAGTGACAGAAGGGTGGTGCGCTTAGTTGGGATGGCCATTTTTGGCTAGCTCCACGTGGCCCAAACCACTGCGCTCTGACCCTACAATAAAGGATTATGTTCCCTCTCTGCTTCAGATTTTCTTTCCCTCTCTCCGCCGTGTCCTGTCACCGCAAAGTGACACTTTCCCCATATTTGGGAGCTACTCTCTTCCCTGATCCAGCTTTCTAATCCTTTTTCCATCTATGACATCATTTCCCCAGACAATAACCTGGGTCCACCTGCATATTAGATGCCATTTTATTTTAATTAGATACAGAGAGAAAGAAAAGGGACTAGAGCTCAGCTCTGTTTTATGGTGGTGCCGGGGACTGAACCCAAGGCTTTGTAGGGACTATTTTGTGTTCTGAGCTTTCTTTTACTTTGCCACCAGCCATAGCTGTTGGTGGTGCTGGGCACCTGCTAGATGAACCCAGGGTTCCCAGTGGCAGTCTCACCCCTGCCCCACCTTCCTTCCTCTCTCTCTTTCTCTCTTTTTTTCTTTCTCTCTCTATTTCTTTCTTTCTTTCTCTCCTTTCTTGATAGAGACAGAGGAATTGAGAGAGGAGGGAGGGGGAGAAAGAGAAAGAGACACCTGCATCCCTGCTTCACCACTTGTGAAACTTCCACACCTGCAAGTGGGAACCAGGGACTTGAACTCAGGTCCTTGTGCACCAGAGAGAGCACAGAGGGAGAGAAAAAGAGAGGACCACAGTACTGATCAGTTTTGGCATGAGGTGGTACTGGGGATTTGTTGCTGAGGAGTTATTCTGATGTAGTCTTCGCCCCCAGGTTTTACTACGCCCGCAAAATCCTAGCAGTGCCCCCTTCAACCAATCCTGGCCCTACACGTCACCCCTGGTTGTCGCCCAATAAAAAGCCCCCTCAACCCCCCTCTCTCTGGGCTCTCAGCTCTCCCTCTCTGAGATCTCGCCCCCTGCTCTCCCCCCGTGGTCAGGTAGTGGGGATGGCCATTGCCGGCTGGCCCCATGTGGTCTGAACCAACCCCCCCATCCTATAATAAAGATTTGTGTACCCCTTTGCTCTGGACGTCCACTCTCTTCTCCGCAGTGCAGCCCGACAGCAGACCGCCACAACAACAGGGATTGAACCTGTACCTCTGTGGCCTCAGCATGGAAGCCAGTGTGCTCTGATAGGCTGAGTTGTCTCCTACCCCTAGGGTTGCTTTCAGGGCCATAGAAGAGTCAGGGATTGGATTTGTCCTCCAGAAACTTAAGAGGAAGATGGATTTATAAAGCAAGAGCTGGAGCCCCAGACTGAAAGCACAGTCTGTGGTCTTGTGGAGGTGGTGTGTGTGTGTGGGGCGTGGGGGGTGGTAGCCTCCCACAGAAGCAGAGGCACTGGTGTGATAGGACTGAGTGGGGGTGGCAGAGTGCTAGACTGGGCCATCCCCTATCCCATCCTGCTCTCCCCCTGCAGCGGTTCCCACCTTCGTCTCCAGGAAGGAGTGGGGGGCCCGACCTCAGACCTGCAGCCCCCCACTTGCAGCACCAGTGCCTTACCTCATCATGGACCAGGTTCTGGGGGTGGAATGCGGGGAGCAGAGCATCTGCAGTGAGCGACTGCGGGACCTGCAGTCTCACTCCATCTACACCAAACACTGGTGCGACATGGCCTACAAGTAAGGGACTGGAGTGGGGGGGACACAAGCAAAATGCCTCCTGGATATTGAACCCCTCCTTTCTGTCTCCCTCCTTCTTTCTTTGTTGCCACCAGGGTTGTTGCTGGGGCTCAGTGCCTGCATGGTGACTCCACTGTGGCCTTTTATATGAGTACAGACAGGGAGAAATTGATAGGGCAGGGGGATATAGACAGGGAGAGAGAAGCCTATAGACTGTATCACTAATCATGAAGCTTCCTTCCTGCATGTGGGTACTGGGGTCTCGAACCTGAACCCTTGGGTACTACCCAGCACAGTAGGCCTTCTATTGAGACCTAGCTTTTCTGGGGGTGGTGGGGGTGAGTGCATCCAGAAGGGCCAGCTCATGATGAGGGCAAGACCATGTCGGAGGAGGTGCACTTGAATGGAAGGGAGAAACCCCCCCCCCCCACACACCTCATTAGAACAAGTGCTAGTAAGCAAAGTAGCTTACCTGGATATTGAACCTGCTTTATCATGTGTGAGAGCTAAGCTTGAGCCTGAGTCCCACTGAACTGGAGGAAGCTTCAGTGTTCAGTGCAGTAGTATCTCTCTCCCCCCTTCCATCTCTATCATTACTCAGCTGTGGTTTATGGTGGTTGGTGCATTGAACCTGGGACCTCAGAGCCTCAGGCATGAAAGTCTTTTGTGTGGCCATTTTGCTATTATCATGGCCTGCCTGTTTCTCTGTCTGAAAAAGCCAGAGCAGTGAGGTCTCTGCTTCTACACACACAAGCACACACTTGTGAGAGGTAGGAGACCACTTATGAGGTATGTGGGGCAACCAATTACAGGGCTGGAAGGGGCTCAGAGCGCCTTTGCCCCTCAAAAATGAGCAGCTAGATTTTTGTAGGAGAGAGCAAGTGGGAATGGGGCTTTACCATGCATCCTGTTTGTCTTGTTTTGTTTTTATTGCTTTTATTTTTAGGGTTAGAGGTAGAGGGGCAAACAGAATGTGAAAGAGACCACAGCACTGAAGCTTCCTTCACTGTGGTCTCACAGTGTATTATCCAAGTGAGATGTTTTGCTACTCCCTCTTTTTTGGAGAGAGGAAGGGAGGGGAAGAAAGAGTGAGACAGAGGAGAGAGAGAGAGAGAGACACTACAGCACCAAAGCTTCCTCCAGTGTGGTGGGGGCCAGCTTTGAACCTGGCAGGTGCACATGGCAAAGCAGAGCGCTATCTAAGTGAGCTGATTCATTAAACTGCCCCCTCCCATGCATTCTAAAGTCAGGTATAAATTGTTTCTGTATTCTCTCTTCGGAAAGGATTATCATGTCATCTTAATTAGTCAATGTTTATTTGTTTCTACATGAAATTAGGTTAAGAACAGCCAGAACCCCTCCCCCCAATTCTCCAGTTTTTGTGGGTGGGGTGAGGGAATCTTCTTGTCCACCTTCTGTTGTCCCTGGGGCTTTACTGCTTCCCTGTTATCTTTTATGACAGACAGACAGACATACAGAAACAAAGAGATAGATGGGGGAGGGGGAGATGGGGTTGTGGGAAACACCCATCGGCTAAGTTGAAACATATCTCACACTCTTGGAAGTCTAGACTGGGTCATCTCTGATTCCCTGCTGTGTCAGTGGGACATTTAAGCTACGAGTCTGTAGAATTTGGTCCCCTTTGAGAATGTGTGAGAGACTGGTTGGGAAAGAGCCTTGCTAGAAAAAACAAGTTTCCTCTCCCTACAGCTTCCTGGTGGGGGATGACGGCAGGGTGTACGAAGGCGTTGGCTGGGATGTCCAAGGCGTGCACACCCAGGGCTACAACAACGTCTCGCTGGGCCTGGCCTTCTTTGGCAATAAACTAGGTAATGGCCTCTCTGCTGACCTCTGCAGGTTCATCTTACTCTTCTTTCCCACCCTGCCTCAACCATGTGCCTTTTCATCTACTTTCCTTTAAAAGTATTTAGGGCCCAGTTGTTGCACACGTTACCATGCACAACACCCAGTTGAACACACATGTTACCATGCACAATAAATACTCTGTATTCTGTACTTGGATAAGGTTTTTTAAAACCTATTTTATTTATTTAGTTTGGATAGGGACAGAGAAATTGAGAGGAAATGGGAGATTGATAGGGAGACAGAAAGAGAAATAGAGATAGATAGACAGACAAACAGACCTGCAGCACTGCTCATGAAACTTCCCTCCCTGCAGATGGAGACTAGGAACTTGAACCTGGGGTCTTGTGCCTGGTAAACATGTACTGTACCACCTAATCCTTGGATATACTTTTCCCTGTCATGTTTCACATGAATGAAATGATTTTCCAGCAAAGGTTCTCCTTGGTTCTATGCATGGTACTGTCATGTGGTATTAGGGGCTTGAACTCAGGTCCTCACGCATGGTAAAGTGTTTGCTCTGCCAAGTGAGCCATCTCCCAGCTTCCACTTACCTTCTGTGATGAGCATGCCTTTCCCAGAGTTTTCTTTTTCTCCTCCTTGAGCGCTCTTCCTGGCCCTCTGCTCCATTCTGAACTCTCTTCAGAGATGGCTAAAGTAACAGAGGACACTGCTTGATCTCAAATTGACTGATGTCACTTTTTATTTTTTAATTTTATTTATAAAGAGGAAACACTGAAAAAACCACAGGATAAGAGGGGTACAACTCCACACAATTCCCACCACCAAAGCTCCGTATCCCATCCCCTTCCACACTGTCTCTTTCTTTCCCTAGTAGGGCTGGGTTCTAGGGAATCAGAGCTCCAGGACACATTGGTGGGGTTGTCTGTCCAGGGAAGTCTGGTTGGCATCATGCTAGCATCTGGGACCTGGTGGCTGAAAAGAGAGTTAACATACAAAGCCAAACAAATTGTTTGAACAATCATGAACCTAAAGGCTGGAATAGTGCAGATGAAGAGTTGGGGGGGGGGTCTCCATTTTGTAGATAGCTACTAGGCATATTTTAGTTATATTCCAAAGGGCCTGTGGCTATACTAGTTTTTATGTTTCCCCCTGAGCCTGAAGTCTGATATGCAGGTGGATCCAAATTACTGTTTGGGGAGATGATGTCATGGCTGGAAAAAGGACCAGAAAGCTAAATCAGGGAAGAGAGTGGCTCCCAAATATGGGAAAGATGTATAAATACTGTTGACTATAAACCCCACCAATTTTATCTGATCTGGGGACCATATTCAGCTTAGGAGCTTATGTGACCTCTGCATCCCTCTAGATCTGAACTCACATTCTGTGGTCATGAGTAGGAACGTTCCCAGCTGCCCCAATATCAGGACCCATCTTCTTCAGGTGTAGCATAGAATATGTTTTCCATCCTCCTTTTGGAGGATGGAACATTCTCTACCTTTGGTTGATCCAAGTTGAGGGCAAGGTCCTATGGGGGGCCCACAAATGGGTCTCTTTTCTTGTTCCTGATAACCAGTAACAATGGAGAGAAGTATTTATTTGAGGTCTAGGCCATCATGTCTGTTTGGGAATCTCAGGACTCCCTGACCAGGGCCCCAGCTGATGGGGTCGCCTGATAGTAACTAAAGAGTCATCCTTAAAGTATGACTGATGCCACTTTTTAATTATTTATTTCCAAAACACTGATCAGCCCTCGCTGATGGTAGTTCTGGGGATTGAATCTGGGATCTTAGAACCTCAGGCATGAAAGTCTTTTTTGCAAAATCAACGTGCTTTTCTCCAAACCTTGGAGCTACTCTTGGAGCCTGAAGTTGTGTGACAGAGGCTGCAGCAGATACTGGAAGAAAAGCAAGGCTTCTCTTGGAGTCTCAGTAGAGGTCCCAGGACAGTAAGTGTGAGAAATATAGCTTCAGGGTTTCTAACAAATTTTTTAAACAGATGGCCCCTGGCTGGCATCCTCACTTGTCCACTGGGGTGAGTAAGGACACTTGTCTCAGAGACATTTTAAGAAAACACAGTGGATATGTAAAGCACTTGGAGCTACTTAGTCAACACTCTCTTCTCTGTTACCCTCTAGGGCATGCCTGACTAGGTCTGGTGACCTCCTTCTGCCTGCCACTCTCACTGTCACTCAGTGCTTCTACTTGGGACAAAATGCATGAATGGAGTTCAATATCAGCCCCAGGCTGGTAGTTCCTGCTCCCCTAGACCCTCTGTCCTGGCCACTGGGCCAGCTTCCTCTCTTCAAGCAGTTGTGCTTCCTCCCTCCAGCCTGGCCCAGGTTGGAGCTTCTTGCTGATAGCCTTTATCATCCTCTCACAGGCAGTGATCCTAGCCCCGCAGCCTTGTCAGCTGCAGAGGACCTGATCTTCTATGCTATCCAGAGGGGCCACCTGTCACCAAAGTATATCCAGCCACTCATCTTGAATGAAGAGGTCTGCATAGCTCCTCACCTGTCAGAGATGCCTAGGAAAGGTAGGTACCTGAGCCTTACCTTATCTTGCTCGCATGTGCTGCTCTATATGGTGGTGGTGATGGGGAGGCTTCCTTCTTTCTTTCTTTCCTTTCTTTCTTCCTTCCTTCCTTCCTTCCTTCCTTCCTTCCTTCCTTCCTTCCTTTCTCTCTTTCTCTCTCTCTTCCTTCCTTCCTGACTGCCTCAGATAGAGATAAAGAGAAAAGTGGAGAGAGAGGGAAGAGGAGAAAGAGAGAGACACACACACAGCGAAACATCATTGGAGATTCCTTCAAAGCAGGGGGAGCCAAACTCAAACCTGGGTTATACACATGACAAAGTGATACATTATCCAAGTGAGCTATTTCACAGGCCCTCAGCATCCAGATGCCTCTTAGAACTGTGACTGAATAATCCCAAGAAACTGCTTACTAGTTTTCATCCCATGACAGCAATATTGCCAGGGACCTAGTCTTGATACAAACATGTACAGGCACATACTTCCACATATAACTGACCTTGCCTTTCTCTTTCTGGTTTTTTAAAAAGATTTATTCATTCATTTATGAGTGAGAGATAGAGATAGAGAGAGAGATAGAGAGAGAGAAAGAGAGCACCAGAGAATCACTCTGTCACGTGTAATACTGAGGGTCAAACTCAAGGTTTTATGTTTGCAAGTCTAACCCCTTATCCACCATACCACCCATTGGGCTCTCTTTCTGATTTCTCTTGGCATTATACCCTCTAATTCTATCCATGCTATCATAATCAACAAGTTAGCATATTTTCTTACAGCTTAAGTATATTCCATTGTGTGTGTATATATATATGCATTTTACATCTTCATTATCCATTCATGTTCCATTGGACATGTGAGTTATTTCCATATCTTGGCTATTGCAAACAACACTGCAGTGAATGTAGGAATACATATAGGCTTTCAAATTGTGTTCTCCTAGATGCCTATGAATAGAATTGCTGCATTGTATAAGTTTTTATTTTTATGCTTTTATTTTATTTTTTAGAGATGAGAATGGGGAGGGTGGGGGGAGAGACTGCAACACCAAAGCTTCCTCCAATATAGTAGAGGCTGGGTTTGAATCTGGGTCACACACATGGCAACTCAGCTCATTTTTCAGCGAGCCACTTTGCTGGCTCTAAATTTTGTTTATAGCATCTTGAGAACCCTATATGTTTATTTTTAAAGAAGCTGGACAAGTTCACATTTCCAAAGAAACTGGACAGAGAAGGAGAAAGGTAGCAAGACACCTGTAGCACTGCTTTATTGCTCATTAAAGCTTCTCAGCTCTAGGTAGGGGTAGAGAGCCTGAATCTGTGTCCTTGAGCATATTAATTTATTTTTCTTTTCCATTCTTTCTGAATTAAATAGGACAGATAGAAACTGAGGTGGGGCAAGGTAGAGGGGGTGACAAAGAAGCACTGTTTCACTATTTGTGAAGCTTCTGCTCTGCAGATAGGGAATGGGGGCTCACACTTGGCTCATTGCACATGGTAACATGTGCTCTCAACCTGCTGTGCCAGTGCCCAGCCCCATCTTGTTTATCCAGTCATCTGTCAATAGGCATTTAGATTGCGTGTCTCATACACACACACACACACACACACACACACACACACACACACACACACACACACACACACACACACACAGTTTTGTTAAAGAAAAATCACTTGAATGGCTTTGCAACCATAGAATATATCACTTCAAAGTACCAAAATGGTCCAGAAAGATAGCTTATTGATTAGGATATCTACTTTGCCATATGCAAGGTCTAGGTTTGAGTCCTAGCACCACATGGGAGGTCCCAAGGTATAGGGAGGATCACCAGTATTTTGATGTCTCTTTATCTTTCTCTCTCTGTGTCTCTCTCTTCCTCTCTGAGTAACTGGGGAACTTGGGAGCTGTGATGTCACTCGTGTAAGGTCCCAACTCTGCAGAAGCAAACCAACTAAAGTGCCAGTGTTTGGGCAGACTGAGGGGTTGCTCAGCCTCTGGCTGTGAGACACAGGTGAATCCCTCTCTGCTCCCACCTCACTGCAGCTTGCCCCAGCATCATCACACGGTCAACTTGGGAAGCCAGAGAGACGCACTGCCCTACAATGAAGACCCCGGCCCAGTATGTCATCATCATTCACACAGTGGGGACACACTGCTATGTGTCCATGGACTGCCAGCTGTACGTCCGTGATTTACAGTCCTACCAAATAGACTCCCAGAACTTCTGTGACATTAGCTATCAGTGAGTAGGTTTGGGGGTGGGGTGGGATAGGGAAAGAGGCCTTTCTTTGCTTCCAGCTTTAGGGACCAAGGTGGAGTGGGTGGCACTTCCATACTTCCTCTGCGAGAGGCCCTGTGTTTGTGAGGTCACTCAAGAGTGACAAAGCAAGACTGAGAGAACCTCTGGAAGACCATTAAAAGATTGAGACTTTAGGGGGTTTGCTGCTGGTGCACCCAGTGCACATATCACCATGTACAAGGACCCGGATGTTAGCTCCCCCATTTGTAGGAGGGACATTTCACAAGCGTCACAGCTCGTTTCTATCTTTCTCTCTCCCTCTCTATCACTCCCCTCAATTTTTTATTGTACTGTCAAATAAAATAGAAGAGAAGAAGGAAAAAACAAAGGAAAAATGGCCACTGGGAGCTGTGGATTTGTAATGCTGGCACCAAGCCCCAGCAATAGCCTTGGTGGAAAAAAAATTTAAAAAAAGATGAAGCTTTTAAGGCAAACACTTCTGATGTCCCACATACACAAACTCTCCATCCTCTGATCAACTCTGATCTTTTTTTGATGTTAGGCTCTGAGTCTGATAACCTTTATCCCATTCTATACACATTTCATTTTTCTTCTGTTTTCTTTCTTTGATTATGACAAAGAGACAGAGAGAGGGAGAGAGAGAAGAGAGAGAGAGACCTGCAGCACTGCTCCATCACTCCTGAAGCTCTCCCCCTGCAGGTGGGGAAACTTTGCCCTGTCTGTATCTCTTTTGCCTAATCCTTGTGGTAGTGACAAGCATATATATACATTAAAGACTGTGTGGAGTTAACACATTCTCTGTCTCTCTTTCTCCAGTTTTAAAATATAGAAACATATGAAAATAAGGGAATAACACAGATTCTTTTTAACATAGATGCTTTTTAATTTGAAGGTTAGGGTTTGAGTAGGATATTCAATTACTGACTTATGACTTCATAACAAGGATTTTTACACTATCAGGTAGATTTACTTTTGAATCTGTATTTTCTCAAGTTGTCTACCTCTCTCCTCTTAATTTCTGTTTTCAAATCAGCTTTTCACACCAGGAGAAAGTAGTTGCTACACTTAGTAGGAGCTTCCACAATCTTGCTATAGTTATTTATCACAGGTCATTGAGAGCTGACTATAAACTTGGAAGTTCCAAATGGAAAATGCCAAATGTCAAGGGAATGCCCCTTTTGTTGTTGCTTCACGTCTTCAGGGACTGGGTTGCTGCTTTTGATTTTTTAGACCGCTTTATTGAGGAAATGTTGATTTATATGACTGTTCTTATTGCAGGTGCAGCTTCCTATTGCCACATAACATATGTCAACAACTATACCATCCACTAAATTGCCATCTTCCTCCACCACAGGACACTGAACCACATCCCTTTTCTCTTTTATTTTAAAGTATTTACTTATTGGATAGAGACAGAAATTGAGATAGAAAGGGGAGATAAGAAGAGAGAAAGATATACCTACAACACTGCTTCACTGTTTGAGACTTATCGCTGTGGGTGGGGACCAGGGCTTGAACCTGGCTCCTTGCTCACTGTAATGTGTGTGCTCTCCTGGTGTGCCACTGTACAGCTCTGGATCCAACTACTTTTGAACCCCCTTCTTCATATCCCCTTTAGAGCCCTTGGCTCTGCTGCAGCAGACCTCAGCTAAGTTTTACTCTGTGTTTTCCCTTTCTTTGTTTAAGTTGACTGTTGGTTGAGGTTATATTGTCTTTTCCTTGAGTTTTGATACCTGTAGAAGCCTCTTCCTCCTATTACACCCCCTTGATCTCTAACCCTGCCATGGACTACAGTCAGGACAAAAACCCCTCAGTCACTGCTTCCTAACATTTAGCTGGTGTTCATTGGGTATTTGCTGTGCCTGGTGCTCAGAGGCCCATAGGGATCCTCCTCTGTGGAGTTGAAAGAGAAGATAGTAAAAAGTATTGTGGAGGAGATGGAGAGAGCAGAGGAAAGGGCATAGAGGACCCCCCTTTAAGATCCACTGGTAGTTTATAGATGAATATCCATATGGAAAAATCACAAGAGAGTGCCAATTTCAGGGAGATGTGTATTTACGGAAGCAGAGCAGAGACGAGAGGTGCCCAAGTTTTTCAGGTTAGCCTCAGTAGTGGTTTCTGGGGATGCTGAGATAGACCCTGAGGGGATTAACTTTAGCCAGGTGAGCACATCTGCATTCATCTACATCACCAGGTGGAAGGGAGGGTACCCATGCAGGATACAGACATCTTGACATCTGGCCCCTCTTCAAGGCTACAGGGTGCATGGGGAGGGGCTGCTAGCTAATGTCCTTCCAGCATCCTCCAGGAGTCTCTCCATAGGTAGTCCCTTAATAAGAGGCACTGTGTTGTGTGAGGATTAGGTTGCTGGAGCATTTCAAGCTGAAATGTGCAGGAGTGGAGGCCAGTCAGATACTATCTATTTGAGTAAAGGAGCCCACAACTTACCTAAAAGCAGGTTACAAAAAGGGGAAGGCCAGAGAGGGGCCTCACAGAGGGCCATGGGGTTGATTGTGAGAGACTGCTCCTATCTGAAAGACAGCTGGAAGTTTTTTGTTAGGTCCTAGCCTCTGATAGAATCTGTGTTCTTGAAAGAACCCGTATGACTGTTGTCTTAGGAAGGATGGGGTTAGATAGAGGCCACACTTTGGAGGAACAGGGCTTCCTGATATTCACTCACCCTGAAAGCAGGTGAGGGGTGACCAGATGCAGTGTAATGTAGTGACAGCTGGCATGGAGACCACAGAGGAGTAGAGGGCTGTGTAGGAGAGTGTTGACAGGTCAGAACAATGATTGCGTGGGGCTAGGAGATGAGTCAGGTATTCAGGATGAAGCTCAATCATGTTCTGGCTGGGGCAGCAATAGAAAAACATGAGCTTGTTGGCACAGGTTACCTTGCATTCCTTCCTTCCTTCCTTCCTTCCTTCCTTCCTTCCTTCCTTCCTTCCTTCCTTCTTTCCTTCCTTCCTTTCTTCCTTCCTCCCTTGATCCCTCTCTCCCTTCCTTCTTTCTCTTCTTCCTCTCTCCCTTCCTCTCTTTCTGTCTTCTTCCTTTCCTCCCTCTCTCCATCCCTTCCTTCCTTCCTTTCTATTCTTCCTCTTTCTCTCCCTTGTCTGTCTCCCTCCTTTCTTTCTCTCTCCCTCCCTTCCTTCTTCCTTCCTTCCTTCCTTCCTTCCTTCCTTCCTTTCTTTCTTCCTTCCTTTCCTTCTTTCTTTCTTTTTTCTTCCTCTCTTTCTTTCATGATTTAATAGTGGTTTACAAGATTATGACATGTGCCCCGATCTTGCAAGGACAACTGCCAATAGTTCTTCCAGGGTCTTAGAATCAAATTTGCTACATTTTTTTTCAAGTTCATATATTTTGATTCTCAAATTCCACATATGAGTGGTCTTCCAGTGTTTGTCATTCACTTCCTTACTTCATTAAGCATTATCACTTTCATTTCCATCCACTTTGTCCCAAAGGACATGATAGCATCTTTTAAATTGCAGTACTCTATGAGTATATTAAAGACATATTTGTGCTGTTTTCTGTGTTTTCAAGAACTCCAGGTGAGAATAATGCAGCATGCAGCAGTGGTTATAGTAAGTCTGTTGGAATAAATAAGTTAAGAAATAGATACCAAGAGAAGGGAAGATAATTAAAAAAGGAGCTATTTGCCTCAAAGGTGATATAGCATGTCAGTAGAGAGCCAACCGCCTCCTTGCTAGATAGGAGTGCATTAGTTTTGGCTGTCCTTACTCTGAAGTAAAGGTTGCTACTCTGTCAGTCTTATTTGTAATTTTATGCTATAGCAGCAGGGTCTTTGAAGCACAAAAGAATGAGTGTTCATTGTGCTAGCATTTAGGAGGCCACTCTTGGGGGTGTGTGTATGTGTCAGATTCCTAGTGTGGTAGGACCGAAGGCCATATTGTCAAGGGCTACCTATGGAGAGACTCCTGGAGGGTGATGGAGGGACATTAGCAAACATATAATCAGGAATTTACAGCTGGCTGAACTGGCCAAGAAATCCCTCCTCCTGCACCTTCCTCAGGTGAGAAGGGAGACTAGACCAAACTCCAGAATGTCTTCCATTTGACTTAAAGTCATAAAATGCAAAAGTGTGAATCAGGTGACAGTGGATAAAATTAACCCCCTCAGGGTCCTCTCTAGCATCCCAGACCCACTATCAAAGTAGGAAGATCAAGGAAACTTGGAGCATATCTCTTTCTTCCCCATCTTTCATTTACACATAGGTCTCTATGTGATCTTTCTCTTTCCTATCCCTGTTTTGCTTCAATAAGTGCCCAACTGCCTGAACGTGACAGCAGCTCCTGTGATTCTTTGAGGAAATTCATCTAGGATCCAATCAGCAGAGCTCAAAGGGGACTCCTGGACCCACTGCCTTGCTCCCTTCTTTATCCCTACAACAATGTGACTCTGGATTAGAGTCTTTGTTGTCAGTTCTTGTCACCATGAGTTTTAGTTCTTGGATTTAGGAACTGTGGTTAGTTTGGTGTTGGTCTGTCTCTCTCTCACTGGCACTTGTGATAAACAAATGAGTGAATGAACTGATGAGTCCAGGATCCTGGAAACACCTTTCTCAGAGCTGACTTTCTCCATTTCTCATTGCAATCCTAGCTTCCTGGTGGGTGAGGATGGTGGCATATATGAAGGTGTTGGCTGGAACAGTCAAGGCTCTCACACTTATGGCTTCAATGATATTGCCCTAGGAATAGCCTTCATGGGAAACTTTATGGGTAAGCTGTGAGCCTGGCTGGGCCTGGGGGAATCTGGGTGGTGAAGCAGAATGTCTGGAGAGATTGGATAGGTGGCAGTGCTGTGTTAACTCTGTCAGCTGAACATTTTTGCTTCCAAGTGAACTCAACACAGGGTGTCTTTCTCAAGCAAAACATTTTCCCCAAGTGTACCCCCCATGTTCAGCTCCATGTCTTTATTTACAAGAAATTTTTATTTGTGATTATTAGTGGCTTACACATTGTAAGATTAGAGGGCATAATTCCATACCACCAAAGTTCTATGCCCTCACCCTCCCAATGAACCACCCTAATTGTCACAAAGTTAAGACAGTTTCTTTACTTGTGTTATGTTTTCTATCCAGGTTTATGTGTTTCAACAATCTAGATACCATATATGAGTGAAATCATCCAGTTTCATCTTTCATCTCTTTACTTATTTTGCTAAGCATAATCACCTCCAGTTCCATGCATTTTGTCCCAAAGGACAAAATATCATCTTTTTTGATTGCAGAATAGTATTCCATGGAATATATATCCCATAACTTATTTAGCCACTTATCTGTGGGTGGGCATTTAGGCTCCTTCCACTTTTTGGTTATTGTGAAATAATGCAGCTATGAACATAGTGAATGTGGGGGGAGGCTGAAATGGCTGTCCCCCATGGTTGTAGGTTCATCATACTTAAATTCAACAGAGAATTGATGGAAAAGGCATGATTTTCAGGAATTTAAGCTTATTCAGTAAAGGTGAGAGCACACATACCAGAGTACACATGGGCCATAAGAAAGAAAACAATTTACATGTTGGAACACCATGTACAGGCAGACATGCAAGGCCACACTTACAGCATCTGCTTTTACAAACTTCTGAGGCCCTGCCTGCACTTTCTTTCTAAGCCACACTGATACCTCTTGCCATTCCTAGGTATCTTTTCCTAAACAGCCCCATAACAATAGAGATGCATATGTTCCTTAGTGTTTTCATATCTTTTTGATGAATGCTCAAGAATGGTATTGCTAGATCATAAGATACTTCCATTTTCATTTGTTTAAGGACTGTCCATACAGTCTTCCAAAGAGGCTGCACCAGTTTACATTTCCACCAGCAGTGTGTTTTTCTCCACAACCTCACCAACTCCTGTTGTTTCCTGGTTTGTTGATGTAGGCCATTCTCAATGGATGTAATGTGGAATCTCAGTGTAGTTTTAATTTGCATTTCTTTAGTGATAAGTGCAATGATCATCTCCATCTTTCTTTAAGCTTTTCCTAGGGCAAATGTGGAGTGAGAGAGAAGTATGTCTTTTGCACATTTTCATATAGTTTGTCAAATGCAGCCTTTCCCTTGGTAACACTGGCAACAGTGCTAGAGCAGCCCTTCCTGTCTTAGCAAAGCAATGGACTATCCAGCAATGCCCACTTCATAGGGTCTCCTGAGAAGGATTGTGCTATGCTGTAGTTATCTTCCAGAGTTGTCTTTAGAGCAAAAGTTCTAGAAGAAGCTTTGCAAGGAAGTATCAAGGAACATGACTTCATTTATTTCTCTTTTTGTATATTTCCTATTTTATTTATTAATTTAGGATACAGATATAGGGAAATTGAGAGGAAAAGGGGAAAGAGGGGGGAGAAATATTGTGCACCACATTGCATGTGCTCGACCAGGTGTGCCACTGCTTGGTCCCTTCTCTCTGTCTGACCATGTGGCTTATGTAAATTTGCTGACTAGGGCGTGTGGGGGGTCTGGAGACCAGAGTCTAGATGCTTAACTCTGTCTTTAGAGAAGTGACCACGAGACTCTGCTTTTCAAGGTGATGAATTTAATTTTTTTATTTTGCAGAAAATCCACCCAACGCTGCAGCACTAGAGGCAGCCCAGAACCTGATCCAGTGTGCAGTGGATCAGGGCCACCTGGTCCCCGACTACCTGCTGGTGGGCCACAGGGATGTCATTGACACCCTGTCCCCTGGGCAGGCTCTCTATGACATCATCAAGATGTGGCCTCACTACCAGCCCTGAGGGCTCCTGCTCTGAGATGCAGCCCCCTTTCTTACTGTCACCAGCCTCCTATTCTTCCTGCTCTAGTCTGTCTCATGTCCTCTCCCTGTTAACCCCACCCTGTCCCCATATCAGGCTGGTGGCCCCTTTTCCTGCTAGCACCTCAGCTGGATGCTGACCTCCAAGCTCCAGGTCTGCTCAGCCCTCCTCTCTCCTTCTTTCTTTCTCCCTGGTGCACATCTGTCAGCCTTGGTCACATAAGCCCCAGATGGCTCATGTGTGATGCCTCCTCCCTCTGCACCTGTGCCCAATGCTCTCTCCCCACCCTCTGGTAGGTTGAGTTCTCTGCCCTCCTGGATTCCCACACTTGTTTGTCTGTATGTGGGTATCCATAAACCACAGCTGTGCTGGCTTGTAGGGGTGTCTGTACTTCCACTGGGGAGGCTATGAGCTATCTAGCTTCCTTTTGTCAAGTCCCCTGTCCTCAGCAGCATCTGAACATAGCAGGTACTGCATGTGTTATGGATGTGTATGTGGATGCATTAACTAATAAGGGGGCCACATGTCTGCTCCCCTTCCTGAGGGGGACCTCACCCCTCTGTGGGGAAGCCCTGCTGGTTAGTCCTCCCTGCTGGCCTCTCCACTTCCTCATCACACTGTTCTTGCCTCCCCACTGAGGCTCAGAGCTGGTGTTGGTCTTTTATATACAGTGGTTACTGTGTTTCTAGGGTCACTTGTCCTGCCCTGTCCTTGAGTCTATGAGGGCAGAGTGTCAGGGGACCTGGGGTGTTGCAGCCCTTCCTGCTCAGGATCCCCTTACCCAGCTCCAGGCAGAAAGACAGGGTACTGTGCTCTGGGAAAGCACAGGAGCTGGTTCTTATTTCACTTCTATGAAAACAAGGAGGAAGGAAGGGGAGGGAGAGCTAGAAGAAAGCAAGGCATAGACTTATTTTCTAAGGCTTTTGGCATATCTAGTTGATTGTACATGTTACTATGTATAAGAATCTAGATTCAGGCCCCCAATCCTCACCTGTGTGTGTGTGTGGGGGGTAGTTTCACAGTACTGTAGGTCTCTCTCTCTTTCTCCCCATCTCACCTTCCTTCTTTATTTCTCTGTGTCTAAGAAATAAATAGATAAATAAGTAAAAAGAGAATCAGGTTTTAACAGCCTTACATATGTACAACCCTTTAAAATTCTCATTTTGGGGGGTCTACCTGTAGCGTGGCAGGCTAAGCGCATATGGCACAAAACTTGAGGACCTGCGTAAGGATCCTGGTTCAAGCCCCTGGCTCCCCACGCTTCACAAGTGGTGAAGCAGGTCTGCAGGTGTCTATATTTTTCTCCCCATCTCTGTCTTCCCCTCCTTTCTCCATTTCTCTTTGTCCTATCCAGCAACAACAACATCAGTAACAACAATAATAATAACTACAACAATGGTGAAAACAAGGGCAGCAAAAAAAAAGGAAAAAAATAAATAAGTAAATAAATAAATAAAACAATTCTCATTTTGTCATTTCTGGGGCTTCATAGATCAGAGATGATTTTTTTTCCAGATACAGAGAGAGAGCAAGAGAAAGGCAACACAGCATGGAATCTTCTTCCAGTGCAGTGGGGGCTGGACTCCCCCTTTAGATTTTTTTTTCAAAGACTGAGACTTCTAACTCTTCCTATCCCATCTGCACTTGTTTATTTACTGTGTATGTGTGCAGCTGGGGGCCTCCCACATGTGCGATTTCACTGCTCCCTAAGAGACTTTTTCAACCAAATAGAGAGAGATAGACTGAGAGCTGGGGAGACAGCACAATGCTTATGCAAAAAAGCTTTCATGCCTGAAGCTTCAAGATCCAAGATCCCAGATCCCATGTTCTGAGCAGTGCTGAAACAAAACAACAACAAAAATCCAAAGACCAAGCCTCTGGTCTCGTGAGATTCACTCTCTGGGACTGTCATTGATGTCAGTCAGTGTGGGGGGAGGGGGAGAGAAGGAGAGGGAAAGTGTCGTATGCTTTACATTGGTTTGTTCTAGCCCTCCCCCGTCAAGAGAATTGGATCAGTCCAGTTAATTTCGCGGGCCCGCTTGGCCCCGCCCCAAGGAACCCTGACAGAGGGTTCCTGAGTTCGAGAGTTTCAGAGTTACAGAGTAAGAGAGAGTTCCACAGTGGAAGGGTTCCTGAGTTCGAGAGTGCCAGAGTTTCAGAGGGTTCCCGAGTACGAGAGTTCCTGAGTTCAAGAGTTAGAGAGTAAGAGAGAGTTCCACAGTGGAAGAGTTTCAGAGTTAGAGGGTTCCAGAGCTCCTGGGTTCCTGAGTTCCAGGGTAAGAGAGAGTGTTTGTGCCTCTGCAAGAGACAGCAGAGTTCTGTTTGGTGATTAGTTTGTCTTAGTTTATGAATCGTTGTTCCTGAATAAAGAAATACAGCTTCCCTGCCCAGCCGTTGTCTCCGCGTCTCTGTTACCCGCCCATGAAGCTAGCCCTGCCAGCTGGAGCCGTCCGGAATTTTAACAACAGAAAGGGTGGGAGAGGGAGAGGGAGATGCATGTATGAGATGGTACAGGGAGGTGTGGAGTGGGCAAGGGTAATGGCTCACCCATCAACTAGGCACTGGGATAGCAATATACACAACCAGGGGAGGGCCTCCCAGAGGTCATGCTTCTACCTAAGACTGATGCAGACCTTCTTCTGGGGACTGGACATGGGTATCCTGAGGACCCCTCCCTGTGTGCTCAGTAAGCTCTTTCTTACATAGCTGTAGCCCTTCCTGCAGAGAGCAACTGGGGTGAGGGGAAGAGAGGAACTGTAGAGAAACCATCTTCTTCAGACCAGCTTCCCTCAGGCTTGCTGGTCTGTCTAAAGTCCATTGCAGCAAATCAGCTTAGGCCTCAGGACTCTCTTCCAATCCTTAAAAGCAGAAGGTCTCTAGTTCATTCCCTAGCATTGCATGTGCCAGACTGAGGCTTTATCTCTCTCTCTCTCTCATCTTGTCTTAATAATTAAATCTTAAAAATTTGTACATGTGTACAACAACTGTCTTATGAATTATGATTTTCTCCAGTAAAGTGATAAGAAATAATGAAAGAGACAGGCAGTGGGAAAAATGGGAGAATCACCAGGGTCAAGGCTTCCTTCAGGGTGATGGGGGCCTGTCTTGAACTTGGCTTGCATTGCATGACAAAGCAGATGCACTGTCCAGGTGAGCTATCTTGCCAGCCTGGGAAATGCTTTTTCAGAAGAATTATTAGGTTAAAATCTTTTATTTATACATTTATTTAGTTATTTAATTTTTATTTATAAAAAGAAAACACAAAAACCATAGGATAAGAGGGGTACAACTCCACACAATTCTCACCACCAGAAATCTGTATCCCATTTCCTCCCCTGATAGTTTTCCTATTCTTTAGCCCTCTGAGAGTATGGACCCAAGGTCATTGTGGGATCCAGAAGGTGGAAGGACTTGCTTCTGTAATTGCTTCCCTGCTGTACATGGGCATTGGCAGTTTGATCCATACTCCCAGCCTATCTCTCTCTTTCCCTAGTGGGGTGGGGTTCTGGGGAAGCGGAGCTCCAGGACACATTGGTGGGGTTGTCAGGGACACACCATTTTGTGCAGTTTGTTTCTTCTGAGTATAATCTAAAAATCCAGCCCCTGGCTCCCCATGAGTTGGGCTTAGCATTTCACCCCTTCAGAAGTTCCTATGAGGAGTCAGTGGCCTGGAAATGGTCAGGGTCAGAGGCCCCCCTGGTTGACAGGGGACAATGCTTCATGCACATTAGTAGAGGTAGCACAAAGTTGCCCTCTCTGACTCATAGGGCACAATCACACCTGCTTGCTAAGGCTGCTGGCTTGGGGAAGCAGGTGGGAGACCCCAATGCAGGAAAGTCATATTTTCATAGCTCCCAGTTGTCCAGCATTCTGTATCTCTCCTTGTTTTCCACAATTGTGAACCAGGAAAAAGCAAAAGTTTAACAGAAGCTTACTTTCTTTCTTTCTTTCTTTCTTTCTTTCTTTCTTTCTTTCTTTCTTTCTTTCTTTCTTTTTTATTTAAGAAAGGAGACATTAACAAAACCATAGAATAAGAGGGGTACTGTTGGGAACATGTGTGAGCCTGATAGAGCTTAGGGAGAACCACCCCCATCTTTGGATGGAGGTCTGAGAAGATAACCTCTTGGTAAGTCTCTCTCAACCAAGGTGAGCATAAGGGGGGAAACTCAGACTTGGTTCTTTCCTTCTTGACTCTCAGGCCCACAGATACCCCAGTACTTCCCTCCATTAACTTCAGGCCACATGGCCACAGATTCACTCATTCAAAGTCACCTTCTGATCACAGAAGAACACACCTTATCACACACTTCATCACACACCTCAGACCCCAGACAAGAGAAATTCCAAACTATATGGCCTTTTGATATCCATCTTCTCTCTGTCTCACCCTACGGGTTTAATCCCTATGCTTCTATCAAATACCTTTGGATAATTAAGTTGCTTGTGTTATGGAAAATAACTGTCTTGTATCTCATCAATTCCTGTCATACCAACCCCCTACCTTAGGGGCATGCTGACTGTTAAGAAACCTGTAATTTCTGTCATATTTCAACAATAATTAACTTCATTGCTTTTCTATTTAACTCATGTCCACTTTGCTAATAAACGGACTCTAGGATTCTGGGACTCTAAGGACTCAGATTCTAGATTCACGCTAAGAGTCCCCTGGTGTCTTTTACTTCGTGTCACCCCTGTCGTGAGCGAGAAAGAACCAGCCCGTTACCTTTCCCCTGGAGGACACCCTGCCGGAGAAGGAGAGAGACACCCCGAAAGGGTACAGTCCCACACAATTCCCACCACCTGATCTCCATATCCCATCCCCTCCCCTGATAGCTTTTCCATTCACTATCCCTCTGAGATGGATCCAGGGTCATTGTGGGTTGCAGAAGGTGGAAGGTCTGGCTTCTGTCATTGCTTCCCCACTGAACATGGGTGTTGACTGGTTGATCCATACTCCAATAAAGTCCCCAAACCTAGATATAGTTCAGGTCCCCTGAGATAGAGCATATGTTCACACGTGCCCATAGCTAGGGAAAAATATATACCTGAAAGTTGAAGTACACAAGAGCCTGCAGGGAATACGTCCCAACACTTCATCTGCACTATTCCAGTCTTTAGGTCCATGGTCATTTAGCAATTTGTTTGGCTTTGTATATTAACTCTCTTTTCAGCCACCAAATTCCGGATGCCAGCACAATGCTGACCAGACTTCCCTGGACAGACGACCCCACCAATGTGTACTGCCAACTCAGCATGCTTCACTTCAGACTGTGTCCATAGACTTCAGGTGTGCAATGACAACCCTTCAGCTTCATCACTTGGGTGAGACCTTTCCTTTCATAGTATTCTCTAATTCTATTCCAGGTGTTCCACTCCCCAATAAAGTTTTCTTTCTTTTTAAAAAAATATTTATTTATTTATTCTCTTTTGTTGCCTTTGTTGTTTTTTATTGTTGTTGTTATTGATGTTGTTGTCGTTAGATAGGACAGAGAAATGGAGAGAGGAGGGGGAAGACAGAGAGGGGAGAGAAAGACACCTGCATATCAGCTTTACCTCTTGTGAAACTACTCTCCTGCAGGTGGGGAGCCTGGAGGCTTGAACTGGGATCCTTATGCCAGTCCTTGTGCTTTGTGCCACATGTGCTTAACGCACTGTGCTACTGCCCAACTCCCGACAGAAGTTTTCTTGGTTCCTGCACAAAGACAAATGAACCTGGTTAAAGTCTCTTACTTTACTAACAATGGAGCCCAGGATTGGAGTGGGAGAGGAGGACGGCAGATAATTAATTCAATGGGGAGCAAATAATTAATTCACAGTCACACAATGAATTAAATAAAGAAAAGAGGCACTAGGGGGTGGCTCATCTAATAGGGCATATATATCACCATTATCAAGGACCCATGTTCAAGCTTCTAGCTCCCACCTGTGAGAGAGAAGCTTCAGGAATGGTAGAAGAGTGCTGCACTGTTTCCTGTCTGTTTATATCTCTCCTACTTTGTCTCTCACCCTCTATCAGAGGGAAACAAATACATCCAGGAGTAGAGGAGTCATGCTGACACTGCACCCCAGTATAACCCCGGTGGCCAAAATAAAATAAAATAAAAACACCAAAGAGAACACTCAGATTTTGAACTTGGGTCGCTTGTCGCCATCCCTTTAGCTACAGTCATCTATGGCTTCTCTATTGATGGGGCAAAGCATTAAGAGTTTTCCTGTTTTTCCCCACACAGCAAGTGCAGTGGACAGCTTACATACTCAATGCTGGGCTTGTCATCGGAGGGGTTTTTTCCCACCCTACTCCAGCCCCCTCTAGCCTTCCCCATCCCACCTCCACTTGTTTACTTTGTGTGTGTGTGTGTGTGTGTGTCTATTTCACTGCTCCCTCAGAAGACTTATTCATCCAAATATAGAGAGATAGAAATGGAGATAGAGCAGCACCAGAGCTTTCCCCAGTGCTATGCCACTTCTATGTAGTGTCACAGGACCCTAACCTGGACCTCCAGCATGGCAAAGCATGCACCCTATTTGTTGGACTCTCTCTCCAGCCCCAATTTCACTGGGCTTTGAAGACTCCTGCCAATTCTCTTCCTGACCAGATGTCATCTAGACCAAATGTCTTCTTCCTTTCCAGGTGCTTTGCACCTGCCTGGCCTTGTTATTGCTCTCCCCTACCCACCTGGGCTCCCTGGTCTGTCCCGAACCTCTGCAGTCTCAGGCTTGGGCACGGCTGGTGGGCGGGCTGTGTGACCAGGGACAGTCTTCCCAGCCTGGCTAGTATGGGACTTGGGCTGTTTGTCACTGAGTAGAAAACCTCAGTGTCATTTCACTGCCAGATTTCTCATGGCTGTATTCCAGCCTACCTGTTGGTCCTGACAACTGGCAGTCTCCCCTCCTGTGATTTGGGGGACAGATTATCCAGTACCAGTGTCTTCCCCTTTATGGCTTCTTATGGTGGCTCCAACCCAATGGCTAGCTGACTCCAGAAAATCTTCCTCTCTTAGGTGGCTCCTACCACCATCTCCTTGGACACCTGGCCTCCCTCTCCTCTCTTCAGTTTTATTCCACCCAGACCTTTCTCTCCCTTTCTCCTATCTCTGACACCCTCTCACCTCTTAATCTTTCTGTTTTTCCTTCTTTATATCATGCTGCTTCCCTGTCTCTCTTCCTCAAGCAGCTTGTTTTTCTATCATTCTGTTCTTAGAGTCAAAAATCAAGGTGGGAAAACCCAGGCTTGCAGGGAAGTCCAGGGTGGTTTTGTCATCCACCTGCACACAGGGGGAAAGGTAGATAAAGCCGTACAAAAGAAGAGAGAAGGGCCAAGTGATGGTGCACCTGGCTAAGTGCACAGACTACAGTGCACAAGAAAACTAGGTTCAGGTCCCTAGTTTCTACCTGCAGCAGAGAAGCAAGGCTACACATATCTTTCTGTCTCTTTCTGACTTCATCTCCCCCTTCCCTCTCAATTTCTCTGTCTCCAATAATACATAAATAAATAAATACATTTTAAAATGAGAGGGAGAGCACCCAAGGAGAAGACCAGTGGAGAAGAGTCAGATCATTTCAACAAGTCAGTGGAAAGTTCATTCAAGGGAGACAGAGATTAGGATAAAAGCCAAAGGGAGATTAGCAATGGGTCTTTTTCTCCAGCAAACCATGTGTGTCAGTGCATGAGCTAGGTCTCTTTTTCTCTAACTACAGTTTGCTTTGCCTGATTTATAGGATTCCTTGATTCTTTATGGAAACTACTGTGAGGAACCAGGTACTGTGGGAAAGATAGCTGGGTCTCAACAGCATTGTCATTATGTCTCTTTTGTTCTTACCTGCGCCTAGAACATGGTAATGTGGAAGCCTTTGTAGGGATGGTCAGGCATCAGCACTCAGGACCCCTAGGCTGCTCCACTCTGCCTTGCCCCTAGACTCACCCTGCCTTACCAGAGACTGCCAGGTGGTTAGGTGTGGAAATGGGGAGGAGGCCAGTGGAAGGAGGTTCTGGGGAATGCTTATGTTCCCCAGAGACTAAAGCTACACAGAAGTAGTTTCTGGTCTAGCAGGTTCTACAGAACAGGCACAAAGAAGTGAATGGGTGGAGGCTTCCAAGAGGGCTGCCAGGAATTTCTGTGGGACTTCCCCAGGACTGGAATAAGAAGAGGCAGGGATCTAGGGGCTGAGAGCCCTCTGGTTCCCAGGGGGTTTGGCTGCCTGGGGGGAGGTATGTAGGCATTCTTCACTCACCTTGGTGCTCAGCCCACAGATAATTTCTTGCCTCTGCCCTGGAGGTCACACCATTCTCAGTCCTGCAGGCTCTGGCCAAGGAATGTTGCTTATATTTCTCTGGAGTGTGCATGCACATCTGTGATTATGAGCCCCTTGAAATCTGAGTGAAGATGCAATGAAATAGTTCACTTAGATAGTGTATTACTTTGCCATATACATGACCCCAGTTGAAGCATGGCCCCTACTGCATTGAAGGAAGCTTTCACTCTGTATTTCTATCTGAAACAAGGAGGAGGGAGAGGAGGAGGAGGAAGAAGGGAGGGAGAGAAGGAGGAGGAGGAGAAGGAGGAGGAGCAGAAGGAGGAAGAGGAGAAGGAAGAGGAGGAGGAGGAAGAGGAGGAGGTGGAGAAGGAAGAGAAGGAGAAGGAGGAGAAGAAGAAGAAGAAGAAGAAGAAGAAGAAGAAGAAGAAGAAGAAGAAGAAGAAGAAGGAGAAGGAGAAGGAGAAGAAGAGGAACATCAACAACAAGAACAAGAACAAGAAGAAGAAGAAGAAGAAGAGGAGAAGAAAAGAATACAGATAAGAAGGAGGAGAAGAAGAAACAAACAATATCAACAAAAACCAGAAATATAGACCAGGGACCACTCTGACCCAGTCCACTTCTACATCTGATCCTGGCATGGGGAGGTGATCAGCAAACATTTATTTATTTATTTAGAATAAAGAACCAGACTGTCAACATTTGATGCCATGGATCATAATCAGAACTTCATGCTTAAAAGTCCAACATCTTATGAACTGTGCTACTTTCTGGACTGCTTATTTGTTTGAGAGAGAGAGAGACTGAGAGAGAGAGAGAGAGTAAAAGAGACACAGCATCAAAGCTTCCTTCAATGTGTAGGGGACCAAGCTCAAACCTGGGTCATGCACATGACTAAGCCACTTATTCATTTACTTGCTTATTTGTGGCACCAAAGCCTGGCACATGTGTGACTTCGCTACTCTCAGACCAGTTTTTTCTTCTTTTAATTTTAGATTGAGAGAGGTAGAGGGAGAGACATAATATTTAGCATCTTTCCATATCTTGGGGTTCCCAGGTGGTACTGGGACTCAAGTCTGTGACAGGTCCATGATGAGGCAGGTCTCCTAGCCAGGTCATTCTCTTCCAGTCCTCACACACATAGCCAAGAGGATCCACAGACATGACTGGGGAGCAGATGCTGACTGTCCACTCCCTTGCTTTGAATAAGTGCTAAGCTCCCCCACTCCTCAAGTGAGGATGGTGGGGAGAAAAGTGAGAGTGAACAGGCCAGGGGACCTCAGATGACACAATATATGGTCCTGAAGGGCACTAGAAAGGCATTAGAAGGTAGACCAGGAGCTTGGCTGAGCTGGCTGAACTTGCCAAGCAACTGCCCCTTTCCTTTACAGACACACACACACACACACACACACACACACACACACACACACACACACACACACACACACTTCCTCCCTGCACCCTCAGCACACAGCACAGTAGAGGGACTGACACCAGATATGTCTGAACTACACTAGGGTCTCTCCCTTCATCTGCTTTGAGGCCATAGAATGCAGATGTGCACACCAGAGCTCAATGACTACAGGTAAAGCATCACAGGAAGGGGAGGGGGCGAGGGCCTGAGAAACCTGTTATCTCTTCACAATGACTTTCCCAACCCCTTTTCACAATGACTTTCCCAACCCCAAGACCCAACATAAAATTAGTAAGGCTGGGAAATTCAGGGCCTCTTGCTCTAGAGGGCCTATATCTCTCTTCTTCCCATCTCTGTACTTGATTCAGTAAATGCTTTCCCTCTCTGAAAACTGATGGAGTCTCTGTGATTCTTCTTTTTTTTAAATTTTGTTGATTTCATATATATATTTATTTATTAATTTATTTTTTATTTAATAAAGGATAAATTAACAAAACCATAGGGTAGGAGGGGTACAACTCCACACAATTCCCACCACCCAATCTCCATATCCCATCCCCTCCCATGATAGCTTTCCCATTCTCTATCCCTCTGGGAGCATGGACCCAGGGTCATTGTGGGTTGCAGAAGGTGGAAGGTCTGGTTTCTGTAATTGCTTCCCTGCTGAACATGGACGTTGACTCGTCGGTCCATATTCCCAGTCTGCCTCTCTCTTTCCCTAGTAGGGTGGGTCTCTGGGGAAGCGGAGCTCCAGGATGCATTGGTGGGGTCTTCAGTCCAGGGAAGTCTGGCTGGTATCCTGATGGTATCTGGCACCTGGTGGCTGAAAAGAGAGTTAACATACGAAGCCAAACAAATTGTTGAGCAATCATGGACCAAAAGGTTGGAATAGTGGAGAGGAAGTGTTAGGGGGGTACTCACTGCAAACTCTAGTGTACTTCTGCTTTCAGGTATATATTTTGCACTAGTTTATGGATACGTGTGAACATATGCTCTCTCTCACAGAACCTGGTCTATATCTAGATTTTGGGACTTTGTTAGAAAGTGAATCACCTGGGATGGAATTAGAGTATACTATGAAAGGAAAGGTCTCACCCGAGTAATGAAGCTGAAGGGTTGTCATTCCACACGTGAAGTATCTGGACACAGTCTGAGCTAAAGTATGTTGAGGTGGCAATCATTACGTTGATTAGGTTGCGATCGGCAGATGCAATATTATTTGATATGGATTGGGGAAGGCATGCGGGATAGTGGGCCCTATCCTAAGGTTCCAGGACTGGGGGAGTAGAGGCTCTATAGTGGAGATGTGAGGTTCCTGCTGTCTTAGGGTTCAAAAAGACAATGGATAGTTAATGTTATCATCATGTTATGTGGTAATTGGGTTAACTTTGAAAAGTCCTTTTGTTAGGGTTTGCTGTATAGTACCCAGTATCTTATATAGCTGTGCTATTGGTTGCTTTTGATCTACTTGGTCTAGGCTTTTGAGAGAGTCTGCATATCAAATACACAGCCTATATATTAGAAAGACTCAGTCTGTGTTTTAAAAATTTCGAGACATACCATTAACTTTCCCACTCTCATATTAACTAGTGATTTATATGACTACACTTTACTAGGAGTGTACATAAACACCATTCCCACCACCAAAAGACTGTGACCCATCCCTCCCACCCACTCCCACCCCCCACCGGCCCAGGAAGCCGCGTGTCTACCCCTCACCACAGGGTTTTTACTTTGGTGCCCTACTTTCAATTTAGTCAGATCCTGCTTTTAGTTTCCTTTTCAGATCTTCTTTCTCAACTTCTGTTGATGAGTGGGATCATCCCATACTCATATTTATCTTTCTGACTTAGCTCACTTAACATAATTCCTTCTAGCTCTGTCCAACATGGGTCAGAGAAGGCGGGTTCATTGTTCTTGATAGCTATATAGTATTCCATTGTGTATATATACCACAGCTTTCTCAGTCACTCATCTGTTGGGCACCTGGGTTGCTTCCAGGTTTTAGCTATTATGAATTGTGCTGCTATGAACATAGGAGCACACACCTCTTTTTGGTTGGGTGTTATGGATTACTTGGGGTATAACCCCAGGAGAGGAATTACTGGATCATATGGAAGGTTCATGTCTAGACTTGTGAGAGTTTTCCAGACTGCTTTCCACAGAGGCTGCACCAATTTACATTCCCACCAGCAGTGCAAAAGGGTTCCTTTGTCCCCACAGCCTCTCCAGCATTTGTTGCTGCTGTCCTTTTTGATGTATGCCATTCTTACAGGAGTGAGGTGGTATCTCAATGTTGTCTTAATTTGCATTTCTCTGACAATCAGTGACCTAGTACAGTTTTTCATATGTTTGTTAGCCTTTTGGATCTCCTCTGATGTGAAAGTTTTGTTCATATCCTCTGCCCATTTTTGGATGGGGTCATTTGCTTTTTTGTTGCTAAGTTTGCTGAGTTCTTTATATATATTGGTGATTAGTTTCTTGACTGATGTATGACATGTGAAGATCTTCTCCCATTCTGTGAGGGGTCTCTTTGTTTGTTTAATAGTTTCTTTGGATGTGCAGAAGCTTTTCAATTTGATGCAGTCCCATTGGTTTGTTTCTGCTTTAGTCTTCCTTGCAATTGGGTTTGATGCATCAAAGATGTCCTTGAGGTGTAAGTGGGAAAGTGTTATACCAATGTTTTCCTCTAAGCATTTGATTGTTTCTGGTCTAACATCCAGGTCTTTGATCCATTTGGAGTTGGTTTTTATTTCTGGTGAGATAAAGTGGTTCAATTTCATTCTTCGGCATGTTACAACCCAGTTTTCCCAGCACCATTTATTGAAAAGAGCCTCCTTTTTCCATTTAATCCTTTGGGCCCCCTTATCAAAGATTAGATGTCCATAGGTGTGGGGATTTATTTCTGGGCTTTCAATTCTGTTCCACTGGTCTGTGTGCCTATTTTTGTTCCAGTACCAGGCTGTTTTGATGATGATGGCTTTATAATATAGTTTGAGATCTGGGAGTGTGATGCCTCCATTTCTGTTTCTTTTCCTCAACATGGTTTTGGCAATTCTAGGTGTTTTCATGTTCCAGATCAATGATTGTAGTGTTTGTTCTATTCTCTTAAAGAAGCTTGGTGGAACTTTGATGGGTATTGCATTAAATTTGTATATGGCTCTGGGGAGAATATTCATTTTGATGATATTTATTCTTCCAATCCATGAGCATGGGATGTCTTTCCATTTCTTGGTATCAGTTTCTATTTCCTTGAGTAGCAACTCATAGTTTTCAGTATACAAGTCTTTCACTTCTTTGGTCAACTTTATTCCAAGGTATTTTATTGATTTTGCTGAGACAGTAAATGGGAGTGATTTCTGGATGTCTTCTTCTTCAGATTTAGTGTTTGCATAAAGAAATGCCACTGATTTTTGTACATTGATTTTGTATCCAGACACCTTGCTATATTGCCTAATAACTTCCAGTAGTTTTCTACTGGATTCTTTAGGTTTTTCTATGTATACTATCATATCATCTGCAAATAGTGAGAGCTTGACTTCTTCCCTTTCAATCTGTATTCCTTTGTTTTCTTTCTCTTGCCTGATTGCTATGGCAAGAACTTCCAATTCTGTGTTGAAGAGTAATGGTGATAATGGACAGTCCTGTCTAGTCCCCGATCTGAGGGGGAATGCTTTCAGCTTCTGTCCATTGAGTATGAGGTTGGCTGTAGGTTTGCTATATACAGATTCCCATCTATTCCCATTTTTTGTAGTGTTTTGAACATGAATGGGTGTTGGATTTTGTCAAAGGCTTTCTCTGCATCTATTGATTTAATCATGTGGTTTTTGGCTTTACTTTTATTGATGTGGTGAATGACATTGATTGACTTATGGATGTTGAACCAGCCTTACATTCCTGGGATGAATCCCACTTGGTTGTGATGAACAATCTTTCTGATGTGCTGTTGTATCCGGTTGGCCAAGATCTTGTTTAATATTCTGGCATCTATGTTCATCAGAGATATTGGTCTGTAGTTTCCTTTTTTGTTGTGTCCCTATCAGCTTATGGTATCAGGGTTATGTTGACTTCATAGAAGGTGGAAGAGAGTATTCCTGTTTATTCAATCTTATGGAACAGCTTAAGAAGTATGGGTACTGTTTCCTGAATGTTTTGTAGAATTCGTTTGTGAAGCCATCTGGTCCAGGACTTTTGGTGTTGGGGAGATTCTTAAAAATGGTTTCAATTTCTTTGTCTGTGATTAGTGCATTTAGGTTTTGTAGTTCTTCTTGGTTCAGTTTTGGAAGGACATATGCTTCTAGGAATTCTTCCATTTCTTCCAGATTCTGTAGCTTGGTGGCGTATAGTTCTTCATAGAAGTCTCGCATGATTTTCTGGATTTCTGTGGTGTCAGTTGTGATATCTCCTCCATCGTTTACAACTCTATTAATTTGAGTCTTCTCTCTTTTTTGTTTGGTGAGTCTGCCTAGGGGTTTGTCAATTTTGTTTAGTCTTTCAAAGAACCAACATTTGGCTTCATTGATCTTTTGTATGGTTCTCTTATTTTCGATGTTGTTTATTTCTCCTCTAATTTTAGTGATTTCTGTCCTTCTGGTTACTTTAGGGTTACTTTGTTCCTCTTCCTCTAAGTCATTGAGGTGTGCAGTACTATCGTTCATTTGAGCTTTTTCTTGTTGTTTAATATGGGATTGTATGGCTATAAGTTTCCCTCTCAATACTGCTTTAGCTGTGTCCCAAATATTTTGATACGTTGTGTCTTCATTTTTATTTGTTTCCAGGAACATTTGAATTTCCTGCTTGAGTGAGTCTCTGACCCAGTGGTTCTTAAGGAGTATGTTATTTAGTTTCCAAATTCTGTGACTTTTAATAATTTTCTGTTTGTTGTTAAATGTTAATTTTGCTCCACTGTGGTCTGAGAAGATACTTGGGATGATTTCAATATTCTTGAATTTATTGATGCTGTCTTTGTGGCCTAACACATGGTTTATCATTGAGTATGTTTTATGTGGATTTGAAAAGAAGGTGTATTCCAGTTTTTGGGGGTGAAGGACTCTGAAAATGCCCAACAGGTTAGTCTGTCAATCTCTTCATTTGATTCTCTTGTATCTTTGTTGATTCTCTGCTTTGTTGATCTGTCTAAGTGTGAGAGTGGGGTATTAAATTCTCCCACTATTATTGTATTACTATTGATGTATTTTTGAAATTCTTTCAGTAGGTGCTTGATGTATTTAGATGGTCCCTCATTGGGTGCATAGATGTTAATAATTGTTAAGTCTTTTTGGCTGATTGATCCTCTAATAATTATGTAATGTCCTTGCCTATCCTTTATTACTTTATTAAATTTAAAGTCTATTGTGTCTGAGATGAGAATGGCTGTTCCTGCCCTTTTTTGTGGTCCATTAGCCTGTATGATAGTTTTACATTCTTTCACTTTATGTCTGTGTTTATCTTGTTGTGTCAGATGGGATTCTTGCAAGCAGCATATGGTTGGGTTATGTTTTCTGATCCATCTCCCCACTTTGTGCCTTTTGATGGGTGAGTTTAAGCCATTTACATTTATTGATATTATGGATTTAATGTATTGTAGTGCTATTGTTCAACAAATTTTGTTTTCTCTGATATATTGCAAATATTATAGTGATTTTCTTGTTTGTAAGAGGGCTTTTAGAACCTCTTTCAGGACCAGTTTGGTGATGGTTGCCTCCTTTAACTGTTGTTTGTCTAAGAAAGTTTTGATTCCTCCATCCAGTTTGAATGAAAGTCTAGCAGGATATATTATCCTTGGTTGAAACCCTTTTTCATTCAGGGCTCAATAGATATCTTGCCATTCTCTTCTGGCTTTTAGAGTTTGAGTGGAGAAGTCTTCTGATAGTCTTATGGGTTTTCCCTTGTGTGTGACTTTTTTTTCTCTCTTGCAGCCTTTAGGATCTTTTCTTTATCCTTACTTCTTCTCATTGTGACTATGATGTGTCTTGGTGTCTTCAGGTCTGGTTTGATTCTGTTTGGAACTCTCTGGGCCTCTTGAATCTTGATGTCCTTTCTGTTATTCAGGTCTGGGAAGTTTTCTTCTATTATTTCCTATGCAATGTTTCCTTCCCCTTCCTCTCTTTCTTCCTCTGGCAGGCTGATTATATGTTACTTCTTTTGAGATCATCCCATATGTCTCTGTTGTTGTTTTCAGTGTCTCTCAATCTCTTTTTGAGCTCTTTCACCTCTTTCTTAGTTTTCTCTAACTCACCCTCTGTCTGACTAATTCTGTTTTCTGCTTCTGTTAATCTGCTTTCCCTTCCCTCAGCTTCTTTCCTCAGTTCAGATATTTCAGCTTTCAGTTCTCTAATTGCCTCAAGATAATCAGTATTTTCGCTGGGGGTCTCAACTGTTGTTTCCCTAATACTGCCATTCCTTTCTTCCAATGTTGTTTTCATTTCTGTGATTAATAAGTTTATTATTGCTTGCATGCTTTTCTTATATATGGTTACTTCTGGCTGATTTGTAGTTTCTTCTGGGCTCTTGTCTTCATTTGTTGGAGTAGCAGTTTTATTTGTTTTTGATCTACCCATTTTTTTGATTTATGTGTTTCTTATTTTTATGTTCTGTTGTTCCTCAGTTGTTGTGTTTTGAGTACAAGCAACACTGTACTAAATACCTATATGACAAATGCAATCACCAACTTCAGGAATTACAATAGCAACTGAAGCAAGGATTGAAGCAGTTTAATCACTACCAGTTAGCCAAACAATGTCTCCAGTCTGTGAAAAAATAGCAACCAAGTCCAAGCGGAGAAGAAAGAGAAAGAAGGGATAGCAAGAATAGACAATTATGCAAATAAACTATCCAATGTATATTCTAGGGGTAGCAAGAGGAGAAAGGGAAGTAGAGCAGAGATACACACATAGAGAGTCCACTCTGAGTCAGATTTCTTCCCCAAAATAATTCACAAGTGAATATCAATGAATTCAGAAAGACAAAGTAGAAGGAAGGAAGAAATGGAAGACAAGATAAAAAAGAGAAACAAGAGAGAGAAAAGAAAAAATATAAGAAAAAGAGCTGTAATAAAAGAGCAGTGAAAGGAAAGTTTTTAATTGATTAATTTATTTTTATTTTATTTTATTTTATTTTTTTAATTGGCTAGGACGAGGGACAAGGGGAGAGTCTGTAGACGAGGTAGGAGTAGTGAGACAAGTTCCTCTCGCAATGGATAAGTTGCCCAGTACCTTAGCAATGAAAGATACCTTAAGAGTTAATTTTGGTCAACCTAAAGGAGGGGGGGAAAGAGATACACCTTTTTATAATATTAATAATAAAATAGAGCATGGTAAAAAACCTGTCCCAGTTTGCCTCAAGCCTCCTGATCAGAGGCAGCTGATTGTTAAGAAAGAAAGAAAGAAAAAAAAAACACCTCAGGACTAGACAATAGTAGCAGGAATAGACAGTTATGCAAACCTACTATCCCCTGTATATTCTAGGGGTAGCTAAAGGAGAAAGGGAAGTAGAGCAGAGATAAACACAGAGAGAGTCCACTCTGAGTCAGATTTCTTCCCCAAAAGAATTCCAAAAAAACCCCATTTTTTTTTTTGCCAATGGTCACAACATTTGAGGATCAAACAAAACTACTAACTTAAAAATCAGTACTTAATGCTACTATGAAAAAGGCAGCCTTGACAGGGTCAGACCAAATGATTTGGTGGTGGGAGTTATAAGGCCCATGACCTACCCACCACTTCATAGGTTACAGTGGAATGATTTGCAATACAATGGAAGAAAGTGACAACACATCCACATTTCAGTCATAGCATGACAGAGCCCTTATAGTGTCCAGTAAATGCAAGGCCTAAATTTGTGGGACCCCAATATCCAGCAAATATATGAAGGTCCAAATATTTTTGTCTATGAAATGATTTTGTTCCAGGATGCTATTCCTCTACATGAGTGCGAATACAAATTGAGCAGCAAATGGCTAGCTGACTTCTCCCCTTCCTCCTCCTTCTTTTTTACCAGAGCACTGCTCAGCTCTGATTTATGGTGGTACAGAGGATTGAACCTGGGACTATGGAGCCTCAGGCATGAGAATCTCATTGCATAACCTTTATACTATCTACCTCACCCTTGACTTCTGTTTTTGAGAGGACTTTTAGGCCTCTATGTCAGAGTGGGCCCAGGAGAGAATTCCTTTTTTTTTTTTTTTTGCTTCCAGGGTTATTGCTGGGGCTCAGTGCCTGCACCATGAATCCACTGCTCCTGGAGGCCATTTTTTCCCCTTTTGTTGCCCTTGTTGTTGTAGCCTTGTTGTGGTTATTGTTATTATTAATGAAATCATTTCTACCTGGTCAACCGATCTTTTTGAGGTGAGTGTTTGGTCTAGCTTAAAACCATTAGTTCCCTGTAAGGACTTTAAGCACAATAAAATATTCAATCATCTGCACCCCATTATGTGTTCATTCCTTTCTTTCTTTTTTCCATCTTTCTTTCCCTTTTGTGTTAAAATTAAAGAAATATTATCATGGCCATCTCTGAGTCCCTATAGTGACTTGATCAGCAAAGCTTCCTTCAGTGTGGTGGTGGCTGTGCTTGTGGGAAAGTAGCATACTATCCAACTGAGCTATTTTCCCCCCTTTTGTTGCCCTTGTTGTTGTAGCCTCCTTGTGGTTATTATTATTGCCATTGTTGATGTTGTTCATTGTTGGGTAGGACAGAGAGAAATTGAGAGAGGAGGGGAAGACAGGGGGAGAGAAAGATAGACACCTGCAGACCTGCTTTACCACCAGTGAAGCGACCCCCTGCAAGTGGCGAGCTGGGGGCTCAACCAGGGTCTCTACGCTGGTCCCTGCGCTTTGCGCCACGTGCTGCGCTACAGCCTGACCCAAGAATTCCTTTTTTTTTTTTCGTCTTACATCTAGAGTTATCGCTAGGGCTCAGTGCCTGCTCTCAGTGACCTTTTATTCTGTCATTCTTTTCCTTTTCCCTCCTTAAATTATTTATTTAATAGAGATAGAGAGAAATCAAGAAGGAATAGGGAGATACAGAGGAAGGCAGAGAGATATCTGAAGCACTGCTTCATCACTCATGAAGCTTCCCCCCCGCCCGCAGGTGGGGACTGGGGGCTTTAACCTGGGTCCTTGTGCATGATAATGCTCAAACAGGTGTATCACTACCTATGCCCTTTATTTTCCCTTTTAATTGCTAGGCTAGAGAGAAATTGAGAAGGAGAAAGGAAGAGAATATCTATGGGCCTATTTCATTGCTGGTGAAGCTTCCCCTCTGCAGGTGGAGAGTGGTAACTTGAACCAAGGTCCTCCTGCATGGTAACCTGTGCACTCTAATGGGTACACCACTGCCTGCCCCTTTTTACCTTTTTTGCCACCAGATTACTGCTACAGCTCAGTGCCTGTATGACAAACCCACTGCTCTTGGCAGTCTTTTTTTTTTTTTTTTTTGGTAGAACTGAGAGAAATTGAAAGGGGAAATGGAGAAGGAGAGAGAAAGACAAAGAGAAAGACCTTGAAGACCTGTTTCACTCCTTATGAAGCTTTGCCCCTGGAGGTGGGGATTAGGGTAATGTGTGCCCTCAACCAGGTGCGCTACCATCTGACTCCACAAAATGTTTTTCTTTTTTTTTAAATATTTATTTATTTATTTATTTATTTATTCCCTTTTGTTGCCCTTGTTGTTTAATTGTTGTAGCTATTATTGTTGTTATTGATGTTGTCATTGTTGAATAGGACAGAGAGAAATGGAGAGAGGAGGGGAAGACAGACAGGGGGAGAGAAAGACAGACACCTGCAGACCTGCTTCACCACCTGTGAAGCAGGTGGGGAGCTGGGGGCTCAAACCAGGATCCTTAATGCTGGTCCATGCACTTTGCGCCACGTGCACTTAACTTGTGCTACCGCCCAACTCCCAAAATGTTTTTCAAGGGACCCTCTAGCTAAAACTCAAAGGAAATGTATTATGTTTCTAAGATTGAGTGGGGGTGATGGATGCAGAGAGGTAGAGGGGGAGAGAGAAAGAGTGTAGGAGAAACACTGACAGTCCTGCTTCACAGTTCATGAAGCTTCTCTGTGGGGACTGAGGGAATGAACTGGGATCCTTGTGTGGTAATATGTGTCCTCTATTGGATGAGCCGCCCTTCTAAGGCTGAATGGGAAACCTGTTATCCTCCTATTCACCAGATTTGTCTTCTGTAAGGGGAGCAATTCCTTGCCTTGACATACCACCCTCCTCTCCTTGATCAGGTGACCTATGCAGTTAGTGCCCATGTACATGATGCAGTGTGGAAGTCTCATGGCAATATGAAAATAGCTATGTAATCCTGGCTGCTATACCTGCTATCCATACCCTCCTGAGGTGCCTCATCAACTCTCATGCCACCATGCCCCACTGGGACCGTTTTTTCTACTCAAGTGCGGACTCCAGTTTATCTTGATTGACTATCATATTTCAAGTTCTTCCCCATTGTACAACCTGCTGAAATCCTGACTTTGGATTTTGCCATCTCTGGGAGCTATCACGGATTGCCCTCTCACTCCAGCATTTTTATACAACGCCTTCACACTGTCTTCCCTGAGCATCAGCAGGATGGGGCAATGAGACCAGGCAAGCCTGGTTGCTTTGACCTCATGGGAATCCAGCAGGAGCCTTTGGTCCTCACTGCACAAGTCTTCCTGCCATTTGGCCCTGAATGCATGTGACTGCTGGAGGGAGAAAAATGCAGCTGAAGTGTGTGCTTGTGCTCGGAGAACATTGCTTACTGCTGCCACTTGCCCCTGTTTATAACTGAACACCTACAATCAGCATCCAACCCCAATAATCTTGTTTATTTTATTTTTAAGCATTTTACTAATTTTATTTGAGATAGATAGATAGATGAGAGAGAGAGAGAGAGAGAGAGAGAGAGAGAGAGAGAGAGAGAGAGAGAGAGGAGGCAGCAATAAAGACCAGAGTACTGCTCAGTTCTGGCTTATGGTGGTGCTGGGATTGAAGCTGGGACCTTAGAGCCTCAGGAATGAATGTCTTTTTACATACTCACTTTGTTATATTTAGGAGTCTAACACTTTATCCACTATGCTACCTCCTGATATATGTGTGTGTGTTTGTGTGTGTGTGTGTGTTTGTGTGTGTGTGTGTATGTGTGTGTATTGCCACCAGAGTTCCCAATAGGCCTCATGTTTGCATGATGAATCTATTGCTCCTCATAGCCATTTTTTTCTTTTCTTTTCCTTTCTTTTATTTTGATAGGACAAAGAGAAATTGAGAAGGGAGGGAAGATGGTGGGTAGGAGAGAGAGAGAAGCACCTGCAGAACTGATTCAATGTTTGTGAGGCTTCCTCCCTACATGTGGGACTGAGGGTTTGAACTGGGGTTCTTGTGCCTGTAATGTGTGTGCTTAACCACTGCCTAGCCCACCAACATATTTTTTAAAGCTTTATTTATTTATTAACAAGAGGCACATGTATTACTGTGAATCAAACTCAGGATCACGTGCTTGAAAGTCCAACATTGTATCTACTGCACCACCTCCTGGGCTGTTATTGTCACTATATATATATATATATATATATATATATATATATATATATATATGTGTGTGTGTGTGTGTGTGTGTGTGTGTGTGTGTGTGTGTGTGTGTGTGTGTGTATAGACAAATATAAATATGAATAAAATAAATATAAATGTATTATAAATATAAATATAAAAGTAAATATATATTTACTTTTTCTTTTTTTATTTGTGAATTTTATTTTTAAGTTTTTATTTGTAAAATGGGAACAGTGACAAGACCATAGGATAAGAGGGATACAATTCTACACAATTCCTACTGCCAGAATTCCATATCCCATTCCCTCCCCTGATAGCTTTCCTATTCTTTTTTTTCCTATCTATCTATCTATCTATCTATCTATCTATCTATCTATCTATCTATCTATAAAAAGGAAACACTGACAAAAAAATGGGATAAGAGGGTACAACTCCACACAATTCCCACCACCAGAACTCCGTATCCCATCCCCTCCCTTGATAGCTTTCCTATTCTTTATCCCTCTGGGAGTATGGACCCAAGGTCATTGTGGGATGCATAGGGTGGGAGGTCTGCCTTCTGTAATAGCTTTCTCACTGAACATGGGAATTGACAGGTCAAAACATACTCCCAGCCTGCCTCTTTCTTTCCCTAGTGGGGCGGGATTCTGGGGAATTGGAGCACCAGGACACATTGGTGGGGTCGTCTGTCCAGGGAAGTCTGGTTGGCATCATGCTAGCATCTGGAAACTGGTGGCTGAAAATAGAGTTAACATATAAAGCCAAACAAGTTTTAGACTAATCATGAACCTAAAGGCTGCAGTAGTACAGATGAAGAGTTGGGGGAGAGGGTTACTCCATTCTGTAGATAGCTAGTAGGCATATTTTAGTTATATTCCAAAGGGCCTGTGGCTATACTAGTTTTTGTTGTTGTTGTTGTTTTCCCTGAGCCTGAAATCTGCTATGCAGGTGGATCCTCGTTATTGTCTGGGGACATGATGTCATGGCTGGAAAAAGTACTAGAAAACTGGATCAGGAAAGAAAGTAGCTCCAAAATATGGGAAAGAGGTATAAATATTGTTGACTATAAACCCCATCAATTTGATATGATCTGGGGCCCGTATTCAGCTTAAGAGCCTATGTGATCTCTGCATCTCTGTAGATCCCACCTCACATTCTGTGGTATGAGTAGGAATGTTCCAAGCTGCCCCAATATCAGGACCCATCTTCCTCATGTATAGCATAGAGTATGTTGTCTATCCTCCCTTCAGAGGATGGAACATTCTCTACTGTTGTTGATCCAAGTTGAGAGCAAGGTCCTATGAGGGTCCACAAAGGGGTCTGTTTTGTTGTTCCTGATACAGATGACCAGTAACAATGTAGAAAGGGATTTATTCCAGGTCTAGGCTCATCATATGTGTTTGGGGATCTCAGGACTTCCTAACTAGAGTCCCAGCTGATGGGCTGGCCTGATAGTGACTAAAGAGTCGTCATTAAAGTATGCCATTCTCTTGCCCTTATTCAGCTTTTGCAGTCCTTGCTTTAATAAGGAGCGCTTGGGAGTGAGTGAAGGAAGTATAATAGGAAATAGGTGAGGAGGGTAGCTAAATCTAAATATTTCATTATGAACTTCATACTGACTCACTGTAGACTATTGTGAACTTTTGCTTTCAGGTATGTATTTTTCCCTAATTTATGGGTACATGTGTACATATGCCCTATCTCATGGGACCTGGTCTATATCTAGGTTTTGAGACTTTGTTAGGAAGTGAACCACCTGGAATAGAATTTGAGAATACTATGAAAGGAAAGGTCTTACTCAAGTAATGGGCTGAAGGGTTAACATTCCACACCTGTTGTCTCTGGACACAGTCTGAAGTGAAGCATGCTGAGGTGGTACTCGTTGTATTGATTAGGTTGCGATCGGCAGATGCAATATTATTTGGTATGTCTCATACTTTTTAATGCACGGGCCATAGGCTGAATCTTTGATATGTTGACTCTCTTAAAAACTTAGACCAGGGTGAACAGGAGCAACCAGTGGCACAGCTATAGACAAATAATTTCAAAGGACATCAATTGCCAAATAATGTTATTATAGCAATAACTATCTATTGTCTTCTAAACCCTAAGACAGCAGGAACCTCCTGCTTCCTCTATAGAGCTTATATTTCCCCCAGTCCTGGAACCTCTAGGGTGGGGCTCACTTTCCTGCATGCTTCTCTCAATTCATACCAAATGATACTGCATCTCCTTGTATTGATTAGGTTGGGATCAGCATATGTAATATCTTTTGGTATGAATTGAGAGAAGCATGCAGGAAAGTGAGCCCCACCCTAGAGGTTCCAGGACTGGGGGAAATATAAGCTCTATAGAGGAAGCAGGAGGTTCCTGCTGTCTTAGGGTTTAGAAGACAATAGATAGTTATTGCTATAATAACATTATTTGGCAATTGATGTCCTTTGAAATTATTTGTCTATAGCTGTGCCACTGGTTGCTCCTGTTCACCCTGGTCTAAGTTTTTAAGAGAGTCAACATATCAAAGATTCAGCCTATGGCCTGTGCATTAAAAAGTATGAGACATTCAATCAATTTTCCCCCTCATATTAATTAAATAGAGATTTATATGACTATAGATTAATAGTAGTATACATAAACACCATTTCCACCACCAAAAGACTATGTCCCATCCTACCCCCAATTACCCCCCACCTCCCACCCCATGAAGCCGAACATCCACCCTCACCCTCAACCCAGGGTTTTTACTTTGGTGCCCTCTTCCAAATTCACTCAAATCCTGCTTTGAGTTTCCCTCTCTGTTCTTCTTTTTCAACTTCTGTTCATGAGTGGGATCATCCCATACTGGTCTTTATCTTTCTGACTTAGCTCACTTAACATAATTCCTTCTATCTCCATCCAAGATGGGTCATTGTTCTTAATAGTTGCATAGTATTCCATTGTGTATATATACCACAGCTTTCTCAGCCCTTCATCTGTTGTTGCGCACCAGGGTTGCTTCCAGGTTTTAGCTATTAGGAATTGTGCTGCTATGAATATAGTTGTACACTTATCTTTTTGGTTGGGTGTTATGGAGTCCTGGGAGTATATCCCTAAGAGAGGAATTACTGGGTCACATGGAAGGTCCCTGTCTAGCCTTGTGAGAGTTCTCCAGACTGTTCTCCACAGAGGTTGGACTAATTTACATTCCCACTAGTAGTGGAGAAGGGTTCCTTTCTCCCCTCAGCCTCTCCAGCATTTATTGCTGCTGTCCTTTTTGATGTATGCCATTCTCACAGGGGTGAGGTGGTATCTCAATGTTGTCTTTATTTGCATTTCTCTGACAATCAGTGACCTGGAGCAATTTTTCATATATTTGTTAGCCTTTTGGATCTCTTCTGTAGTGAATGTTCTGTTCATATCCTCTGCCCATTTTTGGATGGGCAGAGGATATGAACATTTGCTTTTTTGTTGCTAGGTTTTCTGAGCTCTTTGTATATTATTAGTCTCTTGTGTGATGTATGGTATGTGAAGATCTTCTTCCATTTTGTGAGGGGTCTCTTTGTTTGTGTGATAGTTTCTTTGGCTGTGCAGAAGCTTTTCAATTTGATGTAGTCCCATTGATTTGTTTCTGCTTTAGTCTTCCTTGCATTTGGGTTTGTTTCATCAAAGATGTCCTTGAGGTTTAGGTGGGAAAGTGTTCCACCAATGTTTTCCTCTAAGTATTTGATTGTTTCTGGTCTAACATCCAGGTTCTTGATCTATTTGGAGTTGTTTTTTGTTTCTGGTGAGAGAAAATGGTTCAGTTAAATTTGTATATAACTCTGGGGAAAATATTCCTTTTGATGATATTAATTCTTCCAATTCATGAGCATGGGATGTCTTTCCATTTCTTGGTATCAGTTTCTACTTCCTTGAGTAGTGACTCATAGTTTTCAGTATACAAGTCTTTCACTTCTTTGGTCAGCTTTATTCCTAGGTATTTTATTGATTTTGCTGCAACAATGAATGGAAGTGATTTATAGATATCCTCTTCTTCTGATTTAGTGTTTGCATAAAGAAATGCCACTGTTTTTTGTACATTGATTTTATAGCCTGACACCTTGCTATATTTCTTAATAACTTCCAGTAGTTTTCTGCTGGATTCTTTAGGCTTTTCTTTCTTTTTTCAAATGTATTTATTTATTCTCTTTTGTTGCCCTTTTTGTCTTTAGGTTTTTCTATGTATAGTATCATATTATCTGCAAAAAGTGAGAGTTTGACTTCTTCCCTTACAATCTGTATTCCATTGATTTCTCTTGCCTGATTGCCATGGCAAGAACTTCCAATATTATGTTGAAGAGTAAGGGTGATAATGGACAGCCCTGTCTAGCCCCCAATCTAAATGGGATTGCTTTTAGCTTCTGTCCGTTGAGTATGATGTTGGGTGTAGGAGTGCTATATATGGACTTCACTATCTTGAGGAATTTCCCATCTAGTCCCATTTTTTGTAATGTTTTGAGCATGAATGGATGTTGGATTTTGTCAAAGGCTTTCTCTGCATCTATTGAGATAATCACGTGGTATTTGGTTTTGCTTTTATTGATGTGGTGAATGACATTTATTGACTAATGTATATTAAACCAGCCTTGCATTGCTGGGATAAATCCCACTTGGTCATGATGAACAATCTTTTTGATATACTGCTGTATCCAGCTGGCCAGAATCTTGTTTAATATTTTGGCATCTATGTTCATAAGAGATATTGAACTGTAGTTTTCCATTTTTGTTGTGTCCTTATCTGCTTTTGGTATTAGGGTGGTGTTGGCTTCATAGAAGGTGGAAGGGAGTGTTCCTGTTTCTTTGATCTTGGACGAGCTTTAGAGGTATAGGTATTAACTCTTTCCTGAAGGTTTTGTAGAATTCATTTGTAAAGCCACCTGGTCCAGGACTTTTATTGTTGAGAAGATTCTTAATAACTTTTGATCTTTGTCTGAGATTAGTACATTTAGGCTTTATAGTTCTTCTTTGTTCAGTTTTGGATGGGCATATTTTTCTAGAAATTCTTCCATTTCTTCCAGATTCTCTAGCTTGGTGGTGTATAGTTCTTCATAGAAGTTTCATATGATTTTATGGATTTCTGTAGTGTCAGTTGTGATCACTCCTCTATCGTTTACAATTCTATTTATTTGAGTCTTCTCCCCCCCTCCCTTTTTTTAGTGAGTTTGGCTAGGAGTTTGTCAATCTTGTTTAATTTTTCAAAGAACCAACATTTGACTTCACTGATCTTTTGTATGGTTCTCTTATTTTTTAAAAAAATTTTATTAATAGAAAGGAAACAATTGACAAAACCATAGGATAAGAGGGGTACAACTTCGCATAGTTCCCACCACCAGACCTCCATATCCCATCCTGTCCCCTGATAGCTTTCCTATTCTTTAAGCCTCTGGGAATATGGACCCAAGATCATTGTAGAATGCTGAAGGCTGAAGGTCTGGCTTTTGCAATTGCATTCCCAATGAACATGGGTGTTGTTGATAGGTTGATCCATACTCCCAGCCTGTCTCTCTCTTTCCCTAGTGGGGAAGGGATCTGGGGAAGCAGAGCTTCAAGGCACATTGGTGGGATTGTCTGTACAGGAAATTCTGGTCCCTTCCTGCTAATATATGGAACCTGGTGGCTGAAAAGAGAGTTAACAAACAAAGCCAAACAAATCCTTGAAAAATCACGGACCTAAAGGCTGGAATAGTGCAGGTAAAGTGTTGGGGGGGGGGTCCTCCATTTTATAGATACCTAGTAGGCATATTTTAGTTATATTTCGAATGGCGTATATCTATACTAGTGGTTTTTTTTTTCTTTTCCTGAGCCTGAAATCTGGTATGCAGATGGATCCTAATTATTGTCTGGGGGGATGATGTCATGACTGGGAAAAGGAGCAGAAAGTTGGATCAGGGAAGAGAGTAGCTCCCTAATATGGGAAAGGGGTATAAATATTACTGTAAACTCCATCAATTTCATGTGATCTGGGGCCCATTATTAGCTTAGGAGTGTGTGTGACCTCTGCATCCCTCTAGATCTGAGCTCACATTCTGTGGTCATGAGTAGGAACATTCTGTGCTGCCCCAGTATCGACCCATCTTCCTCAGGTGTAGCATAGAGTATGTTGTCCATCCTCCCTTTGGAGTATGGAACATTCTCTACCATTATTGATCCAAGTTGAACACAAGGTCCTATGGGGGCCCACAAAGGGGTCTATTTTGTTGTTCCTGATAGAAATGACCAGTAACAATGGAGAGACAGATTTATTCAAGTCTAGGCCCATCAAATCTGTTTGGGAATCTCAGGACTCCCCGATTAGGGCCCCAGCTGGTTGAATGGCCTGATAGTAATTAAAGAATCATCATTAAAGTATGCCAGTCTCTTGCCCTTATTCTGCTTTTGCAGTCTTTGCTTTGATAAGGGTAGCTTTGGAGTGAGTGAGAGAATTGTAATAGGAAATAGATGAGGAGGGTATCTAAGTCTAAGTGGACACCACTTCATTATGATACTGACTCACTACAGACTATTGTGTATTTTTGCTTTCAGGTATATATTTTGCCCTAATTTATGGATACATGTGAACATATGCTCTGTCATATGGGGTGTGGCCTATATCTAGGTTTTGGGACTTTGTTAGGAAGTGAACCTCCTGGAATGGAGTTAGAGAATGCCATGAAAAGAAACGTCTCACTTGAGTGATGAGGGTGAAGGGTTGGCATTCCATGCCTGACGTCTCTGTACACAGTCTGCAGTGAAGCATGCTGAGATGGTACTTGTTGTATTTATTAGGTTGGGATCAGCGGATGCAATATCATTTGGTATGACTTGAGAGAAGCATGCAGGGAAGTGAGCCCCACCCCAGAGGTTTCAGGATTGGGAGAAACATAGGCTCTATAGAGGAAGTGGGAGATTCCTGTTGTCTTAGGGCCTAAGGAGACAATAGATAGATATTGCAATAATCACATTGTTTGGCAATTGGGTTAACTTTGAAAAATCAGTTTGTTAGGATCTGCTGTATCAAGTTCTCTTATTTTGGATGTCGTTTATTTCTGCTCTAATTTTAGTGATTTCTGTCCTTCTGGTTGCTTTAGGGTTCCTTTGTTCCTCTTCCGCTAAGTCCTTAAGGCATGCAGTAAGGTCGTTTATTTGAGCTTTTTCTTGTTCTGCAATGTGTGATTGTATGGCTATGAGTGTCTCTCTCAGTACTGCTTTTATCTGTGTCCCAAATATTTTGATAGTTTGTGTCTTCATTTTCATTTGTTTCCAGGGACATTTGAATTTCTTTCTTGAGTGCCTTTCTGACCCAGCGGTTCTTAAATAGTGTTGTTGAGTTTCCAAATTCTGTGACTTTTAGTAATTTTCTGTTTGTTGTTGAATGTTAGCTTTACTCCACTGTGGTCTGAGTAGATACTTGGGATGATTTCAATGCTCTTGAATTTGTTGATACTATCTTTGTGGCCTAACATGTGGTCTATCCTTGAGGATGTGCTGTGTTGAATTGAAAAGAATGTGCTTTCCTGTTTTATGGGGTGAAGAACTCTGAGAATGTCCAGGAGTTGTAGTCTGTCCATCTCTTCATTTAATTCTCTTGTTTCTTTGTTGATTCTCTGCTTTGTTGATCTGTCTATGTGTGAGAGTGGTGTGTTTAAGTCTCCCATTATTATTGTATTACTATTGATGTATTTTTGTAGTTCTTTCAGTAGGTGTTTGGTGTATTTAGAAGGCCCCTCATTGTATGCATGGATGTTAATAATAGTTAAATCGTCTTGGTTGATTGATCCTCTAATCATTATGTAATGGCCTTGCCTATCATTTACTGCTTTATTCAACTTAAAGTCTATGGTGTCAGAGATGAGAGTGGCTTTCCTGCCTTTTCTGTGGTCCATTGGCCTGTAGGATAGTTTTCCATCCTTTCACTCAGAAATTACAACAATAGCAAAACAGCACCACCAGTTCAAGAAAAAATAGTAACCAAAACCAAAAGAAAAAGAAAGATAAAGGAAAAAAGGGAGAGCAAGGATAGACAATTATGCAAATCTACTGTCCACTACAAATTCTAGGGATACAAAGAGGAGAAAATGAAGTAGAAAAGAGACACATATGCACACAGAGTCCACTCTGAGTCAGATTTCTTCCACAAAATAATTCCCAAACGAGTGTCAGTGAATTCATAAAGCAAAAGAAGGAAGAAAAGAAAAAGAGGAAAAAAAAAGGAACAGAGAAAGGAAAGTGTTATTTATTTATTTTTAATTAGTTTGTAGCAGAGAAAAAGGAAAGTGGAGGAAAGAGGGAGAGAAATAAGTTCCTCTCACAATGGATAGGACACCCAGTCACCTATCAATTGAAAATAAACAACAATTAATTTTGCTCAACCTGAGGAAGGAGGAGGGAAAAGGGACATGTGTATATAATAATAGTAATAATAAAAGAATAAAATAGAGTAAAAATCCTAACAGTCCGTCTTCTGCTTGGACTGCTCCGGATTGACTGCAGGTAGCCTGAGCAAAGACATCCAACTATAAAAAGTATTCAAACAAACAAACAGAAACCCTCCTGGTAGACTTTCCCAGACAGGGCTGAGGCTCTGATTGGACAGGTATTTTGGCCTCTGTTTTTTAGCCCAAGAGTGAGTTATGGAACTTTATTTTGGTGTCACCCTGACCAGCCTATGTTCAACCTCCAACAGACAGCCCAGTATCCTACCCTATTCAGAGTATCCCAGGTTGTATGCTACTTCAGTTTGGAGCTGAGGGCAGCTGCTGTTTTCAAGTTGCCATCTTGGCTCCACCACTGTCACTATATTTTTAAAACTTCATTCATTCATTCATTCATTCATTCATTCATTCATTCATTCATTCATTCGTGAAGGGAGGAGAGCCAGAGAGAACAAAGGCATCACTACAATACATGTAGATGCTGGAGATTAGAGTTGACACCTCATGCCTGAGAGTTCAATGCCCATCCCCTGTGCCATCTCCAAATTTTTGCCAAATATTTTTTTTTATGAATTTCTAATTTTAAATGTTTAAAATTAGTGCTTAGATACTGGCTTTAAATGATAAGATTCCAGGAGTGTTTTTCACATTATGGCCACACCCAAAGTTCTGTGTCCCCACTCCATAGTTTTTAGAAGGTCTGAGATGTAATTTGATTGCCTTCCCTCCCAAGTTAATATGTGGTCTATAGACCACGTATGAGTGAAACCATCTTTTATCTCCTTACTTATTTTGGTAAGCACCATTACCTCCCATCCCACTCATTTCTTTCCTCTTCTTCTTCTTCTAGCATTTGCCCTTCTTCCGTAGCCAGTCAACAGCGTCAGGTTGCACCTGATGTAAAGTTTCGAGACCTCCTTTGTATCTGGAGAGGTGGCAGTCATTGACTATGTGGGTCATAGTCTGTCTGTAGCTGCAGGGGCAGTTCGGGTCGTCTCTGGCTCCCCAGTGATGGAACATAGTGGCGCACCGGCCATGGCCTGTTCGATAGTGATTGAGGAGGGCCCAATCATAACGTGCTAGGTCAAAGCCAGGTTGATGCTTGCAGGAGTCTGTGATGAGGTGTTTGTTCTTTACCTCAGCTGACTGCCAACTCTGTTTCCAAGAGACTGGAACAGAGAAATTCAGTGTAGGCATAGGGGACCAGATTGGATGACGAGACGTCAAGCGTTGGACAGGGTGAGCGAAGATATCCGCGTATATTGGCAGGTCCGGTCGAGCATAGACGTGGGAAATGAACTTAGATGATGCCTCATCCCGACGAATATCTGGCGGGGCGATGTTGCTAAGAACTGGCAGCCATGGAACCAGGGTGGAACGGATGGTTCCAGAAATTATCCTCATGGAAGAATATAATTTGGAATCGACCAAGTGGACATGGGGGCTACGGAACCATACTGGGGCACAGTATTCTGCAGTGGAATAGCATAATGCCAGAGATGATGATCGTAGTGTGGAAGCGCTCGCGCCCCATGAGGAGCTGGCCAGTCTTGCAATGATGTTATTCCTTGCGACCACCTTTGCTGCAGTTTTTATGAGATGTTTGTGAAATGACAGAGTGCAATCGAGAGTAATGCCAAGGTAGACTGGCTGGGCTTCATGCCGGATTCTCGTATTGCCAAGCTGCACATTAAGCTCACGCGAGGCCGAGGCATGGTGTAGATGGAAAGCAGATGATACCGTTTTTGGAGTGCTAGGGATTAGTCGCCATTTTTTACAGTAATCAGATATCAGAGATATGTCTTTCGTGAGTGTTTCCTCAAGGATGTTGAACTTTGATGCCTGAGTTGCACAGCAGATGTCATCGGCATAGATGAACTTCCTTGAAGAAGTTTCTGGGAGGTCATTGATGTAAATATTAAATAGCGTAGGAGCCAGAACAGAGCCCTGGGGGAGGCCATCTGCTAGACTTGTCACCCAGATGCACCCTCTTTCCTCTTTCCTCTGAAGGGTACAAATAACTTTTTAAGCGTGTTGAGCTGTAGCACATCAGGTTAAACACACACAGTGGAAAGTGCAAGGACCAGCGTAAGGATCCCAGTTCAAGCCTCCCGCTCCCCACCTGCAGGGGGGTGGGTCACTTCACATGTGGTTAAGCAGGTCTGCAGGTATCTTTCTCTCCCCCTCTCTATCTCTCCTCCTCTCTCAATTTTCTCTGTCCTATCCAACAATAATAACAGCAATGACAACAATAACAATAAATACAAGGGCAACAAAATGGGGAAAAAATAGCCTCCAGGAGCACAAAGCCCCAGCGATAACCCTGGAGGCAAAACAATACAAAATAATAGCTTTTTAATTGCAGAGTAGGATTCAATTACATATAGTAGTCTATTGATAGGCACTTCCAGCTATGAACATAGGCATATGACATAGATGTGAACATATTTGGTGAGCTAGCGTCTCAGGCGGGAGAGATGATCCAGGAACCAAGTTTGTGGCAGTAGCAATACAAATCTTTATTCATGCGGGCACCCCAGAGTCCTGTGTTGTGAGTGCAGCAGGTTAAGCCACATAGAGCCAGCCGCAATGGCCAGCATCCGCCTCCTGGTCTGCACACCTTACCTCCTCTAGGTCGGGAAGCAAAGAGAGAGAAAACAGAAACAGAAGTGGCTTTTATAATACCATAAGTGGGAGGGGCTGGAAATGGTAGGGGCTTCCCTAGCAACTGTTGCCAGGGATTCAGTTGGCGGGAATTAGCAACACCCTGTGGGGACTTAGGAGGGAGACCTTTAATCATTTATAAGACAAAGCAGAAGATTGGTATGTAGATAATTGGGCGGGCCATACTAGCATGGAAATAGGGTGGTTTTTGGGCCCTGTCAAGCTCGACCACATCTGCACAATTTCCCAACACAAATTGTTTTCCTGTCCTTTGGATATCTGCTTAGTAGTGGCATTACTGGATCATAGGGTATGTCCATTTTCATTTGCTTAAGAATGCTGTACTATTTTCTGCAGGGATACAGCAGTTTGCATTCCTACTAACACTGTAATAGAGCCCCCCTCTTTTTCACATCTTTACCAACAACTTGACATTTTCCATCTTGCTGGTAATCTGGAATTTTCATTCTTTATTTTGTTCTCCACTAAAAGGCAAGTGACTCTTTTACTTAAAGTGTATCAATGCTCTTAGTCTGTCCATAGATCTGTGGAGAGATGTGCATTTCCAGCATTCAAGCAAACCCTGGATACACCAACCTGCTACTTAGCTGGGCCAGTAGTATTGTATCTGTGAAAGCAGCCAAATGCAGCAAGTGTAAAAATTTTGCTGTCTGATGCCTGGCCTGAGGAAGGTGGGCAGAGCTGCTTGACCCCCAGACATCTGGTGTTTGAGGAAGGTGTGTTACCATTTAATATAACAGTGAATTAATTAATTTATTGATTGATTTTATCACCACCAGGATTATCACTGGAGCTCCATGCCTGCTTGATGACCCCACCACTCCTGGAGGTTCTTTCTTTTCTTTTTCTTTTACTTTTTGATAGAGACAGAGAGAAATTGAAAGGAGAGGAAAAGAAGTATCTGTAGAACTGTTTCACTGCTGGTAAAGCCTCCCCGTGGCAGGTGAGAACCAAGAGCTTGAATCCTGGTCCTTGAGCAAGGCAATGCGTGTGCTTTATGGGATGAATCAACACCAGGCCCCAACTTTACCTTTTTCTCTAACTTTGCTGCTTTTGGACCTATTCGCTAGGGCCTCACCATGCCTGAATCAAAATGACATCATTTGCAACATCCCCCCATCAAGCCACGTGCTATTCAGAAACGTGCCTCCTTTAACGCTATGGGCTTTGGAAATGTGTCCTTCCTCCTGTCGTCATACCTGTCTCCCTTACTGGACACTAGCTTTTCTAGGGTCGGGTCTCCTCACTGTATTGATTCCCCAAGACTACACCAAGTGCATTGGAACTTAGTGGAACTGCAGTGGGTATCTGTAGCATCTATGCTTTTAGTATCTCCTCTAAAACAGTGAGGTGACCTGAGCATTTCTGCATGTTCTAGGGCTTCAGGGTCCTGGGCTGTGAATCCCGCAGCTGCTGGGGTACTCCTTGAGTGAGGGAACCCCAGAAGAAGCAGAGTCCTTCCCTGGATCGGCCAGCAGATGGCACCTGCTCACATGCTCCCAGGCTACTGGGGGCGGGGCAAGCCCTGCAAGGTGCTAAGTGAGTGGCGATCCCTGTGGAGCTTTTTGTCTGGACTGGCGCCTGGGGTCCCAGGCTGGCACCTGGCTAGTGCAAGAGCAGGAAGGTGGGGACCCTGGCTGAGGCTGAGGCGGGCTCTAGCTGCAGGGGTGGGCCAGTTACTGGAGTCCAGGAGCTCCTCTGCATAAAAGTGCTTTTGACAGTCCTTTGTCCTGGCTTTGAAGGTGCACAGCAGCCCCCTTCTCCTCCGGCTGGGGCCCAGGCTCAGTGTTGTAAAGTTCTCAGGACTGTTTTCCTCCTTAGCCTAGGAAGGTGACCAGCGCCTCTGCTGGTAAACCTTCCCCCCATCCCCCCCCCCCCCCCGCTTGTTGTTTTTTGCGTATATTTTACTAACAATTCATCCTTGCACTTCACGCCATGTGTGCTTAACCCACTGAGCTACTGCCTGACTCCCCAGAACTCTGTATCCCATTCCCTCCCCTGATAGCTTTCCTATTCTTTAACCCTCTGAGAGTATGGACCCAAGGTCATTGTGGGATGCAGAAGGTGGAAGGTCTGGCTTCTGTAATTGCTTCCCGGCTGAACATGGGCACTGACTGGTCGATCCATACTCCCAGCCAGCCTCTCTCTTTCCCTAGTAGGGTGGGGCTCTAGGGGAAGCAGAGTTCCAGGACACATTGGTGGTATTGTCTGCCCAGTGAAGTCAGGTCGGCATTATGCTAGCATCTGGAACCTGGTGGTTGAAAAGAGAGTTAACATACAAAGTCAAACAAATTGTTGACCAACATAATTTACTTTTCCAATCCTTTCCTAGTCCCCGAAGCCCTGTCAACTTCTGCCTATAGCTTTGTCTTCTTTGATAGTGTCACATAACTGGAAACATCCAGCATGAGACCCTTTCAAACTAGTTTCTTGCTCTCTTATATTTAAAGAAAAGGCATCCATGCCTTTTCCTGGACTGACAGTGTACCTTTTAAATTGTTGCATAATATTTCACTGCACAACATCCTACAGTCCTTAATCCACTCACATATTGACTAACATATTGATTGCTTCTAAGGTTTGTTGGGTATGCATAACAACTGCTATGAATATGTGATGTTTGATATGCACATACATTTCCACATCATTTGGCTAGATCCTTAAAAGCATGATTCCTGGATAATATAAGATTACATTTAACTTTGGAAGAAACTGCCAAACTGTCTTCCAAATAAGTTGTACTACTTTTTGTTCCCAGTGTTCAGCAGTGGATGGAAATTTCTGTTGCTATACATCCTTTCTTGTCTGCCTCACTGTCTCTACCTAAAAATAAATAAGTAAATAAATAAATAAAATAATAGAACAGACAAGCCTCTTTCAAAGTGGAATGTGCCATGTCATTTTTCCCTCTTCTTTTTCATCTACCTTTAATGTAGGTGACAATCTTGATGCTGGCTTAGCCCTTAGATACTTAAGATTGAGACTCACTGGCACCAAATCCAAACATCAGTTCCATTTGCAAAATTGTCCACAACTTATGCATATTTAAGGCTATTAGGAGGACTACAGGACATAATGAAGATAAAGCTCCTAATATCGATAGAGGGCATAATAAGTCTCAATAAACATTGTCCTTTAGGAGCAATTAGCTGAAAATTGTGTGGTTTTGAGCTCAGGAATATATCCTACCTACAACCTTTCCCTTCCTTTCCCATGTCAGGACTTGAGCTAATGTCACCTGTTTTCACCCAAGTTCTTAATAAGTGACAGAGCTGTATTTATTCTTCAAGTTGCTGATGGGGCAAGCATTCTTAAAGACAAAAGAAAATGATCAGTTAAGCAAACAAAAAACATGTCTGACTGCTTGCTGGGTCCTCTTGGTTCCTTGACACCTATGGACAGAACCAAAGCCTCTTGACTTGACACACCTCATCCTTCACTCTCCCTGCTCAGACCTCCCTCCTTCCATTGCTTCTCTCCAGACTAGACAGCACTCTTATACCCTGAACTCTCAACTCAGGAACTATAAACTTGCCTGTCTGTCTTCTTGCTCCTTTACCTGATAACCCTTAGTCCTTAAAACCCCAGCACAAATGTTTCATCTACTGTTAGTACATATTTATTCTACCTGATCTCTAACTGCCAGCCCACAGAAGCATTGTTTTCCAGCATTTAAAGGAGGTTTCATTTATTCATATATAAAATATGTGCTAATTATCTACTAAGTAGCCATAAAGTCCATGACAGCTCAAGCTGTCACAGCAAAATAAGCAGACTTAGTGGCTTAAATGATAAACAATATTTTATCCTTTTTAAAAAGTTTTTTATATTTATTTATTCCCTTTTGTTGCCCTGGTTGTTTTATTATTGTAGTTATTATTGTTGTCATCATTGTTGGATAGGAGAGAGAGAAATGGAGAGAGGAGGGGAAGACAGAGAGGAGGAGAGAAAGATAGACACCTACAGATCTGCTTCATTGCCTGTAAAGGAACTCCTCTGCAGGTGGGGAGCTGAGGGCTTGAAGTGGGATCCTTATGCCAGTCCTTGCGCTTTGCACCACCTGCGCTTAGCCAGCTGTGCTACTGCCCGACTCCCGATAATATTTTATTCTTACAGGTCCAGTGGATAAGAGTTAGTGCCACATCTCAAAGGGATCAAGACACAATTATTACTATTTTTTATTGTTGTAGTTATTGATGTCGTTGTTGGCTATGACAGAGAGAAATTGAGAGGAAAGGGGAAGACAGAGAGGGGGAGAGAAAGACAGACACCTGAAGACTGCTTCACTGCCTGTGAAGCGACGCCCCTTTAGGTGGGGAGACGGGGGCTTGAAGCCGGATCCTTATGCCGTCCTTGCACTTTGCACCACCTGGGCTTACCCGCTGTGCTACCACCCGACTTCCTCAAGACACAATTATTAATGGTGCAAGAACTAATGGGGATATCAGTTAGCTGTTTCTGTATTCACTGGGAACTGAGCTCCAGAAGGACTAAGACATGTAGGTCATCTTTGTGTCTAAATATTTTATTTATGCTAATAAAAGAGAGAGACACTAGACAACTGCTAAGCTCTAGCATAGTGTGGTGCTGGGGACTGAACCTGGGACCTCTGAGTCCCAGGTAGGAAAGTCTGGTGCAACACTTGAGTGCTATCTGCCTCACTCCATAATTCTGTCTTTAGGATATAACCTAATTCATGAATTTGGTAGCTACTTCATAGCTTATATGAGTGAGCAGGGACATGATAGGTGAACTTCCCTATGGATGAGGGCGAGATGATGACCTCAGGTTAGAATGATGAATGCTCCTTGGTGGGTGGGTCTTATTCAGAGGATCCTAACCCTAGCAAGGGGCCCTGGATTCTCTGCAGGGACTTTCTTGAAGTACAGTTGCCCTTGCCCATGGGAAATGACTTCTTGGTTTCTCCCTCCAGTCCTTATTCCTTACCTCCGTATCATTCCTCTGTTTAATGCCTCTTTACTTCATCTTAAGGTGGTGATTATAATATAAATAAAAGTTACAGTAAAAAAAAAGTATAAATAGGGCGTTGGTATGCTTCTGATTCTGCTTCTGGGATCTCTTCTGTTACATTGCTTGACGTTGTGGTCTATTTACATGACCATTCTGTTACACTGGTTTGGTCTCACTCCCCCGCCTCCGGGAGATTTGGTTTAGCCCTTGCTAGTTTCAAGCTTCTTCCCTCTCCCTGCACCCTACCCTAGGTACTTCCTGGGTTCCTGCTGCTGCCTCCGGAGGAGAAAGATGCAGGACAGAACTTGTGGTGATTAGATTAGATTAGTTTTTTGAACTGTTGGCTCGTGAATAAAGAAATACAGCTTCTCTGCTCAGCCGTGTGTCCCTGGTCTCTTGTCTCCCTCCTGCGAAGCTAGCCTGGCATACCGGCGCCATGAACTTTGAATGACAATAGGGGGCTGGGTGGTGGTGCACTTAGTAGAGCATATTTATGACCAGGCGCGAGGACCTACGTTGAAGCCCTTCCCTTGCTCCCCACTTACAAGTGGTATATACTTCCTGAGCAGTAGAGTAGTGCTGCAGGTGTCTCTTCTCTCTCCTTCCACCTCACCTCTAAACTGGTGTCTCACTCTATAAAAAAATGGCTTATGAAGTGGTGGAATTGACAAGCACTGAGCCCCAATGATTAACCTGCTGACAAAGAAAAGAAGAAAGAATGGGAGTTGGGCAGTAGCGCAGTGGATTAAGTGCACATGGCACGAAACACAAGGATCATTATAAGTATCAGGGTTCGAGCCCCTGGCTCCCCACCTGCAGGGGAGTTGCTTCACAAGTGATGAAGCAGGTCTGTAGGTGTCTATCTTTCTCTCCCCTTCTCTGTCTTCCCCTCCTCTCTCCATTTCTCTCTGTCCTATCCAACAATGATGACGACAACAGCAGTAATAACTACAACAATAAAAAACAGCAAGGGCAACAAAAGGGAAAATAAATAATAAATAAATAAATAAATATAAAAAAAGAAATGAAGAAAGAATGAAAGGAGAATGAAAAGAATGAAAGGAGAGAAAAAAAAGAACCTATGACTTAGGATAGATTAACCTCTCTGAAAGAAGATAGCTGCTGTGGAAAGTTCATTCTGTTTTTAATTCCATCTTTTTTATTTACTTTGTATAGAGATAGAAATTGAGAGGGAAGAGGAGACAGACAGAGGCGGAGAGAGAGAGAGAGAGCGAGAGAGCTGCAGCACTGTTTTTATTATTCATGAAGATTTCCCCCCTGCAGGTGGTGGCCATGGGCTTGAACTTGGGTCCTTGCACATAGTAATATGTGTGCTTAACTGGGTGTGCCATTGTCCAGCCTCTGATTCTGTCTTTCACAGTGATAAGGTGGCACTTTTTAAAATGTATGTATTTTGTCTGGTAGGAAAGATAAACTGAGAGGAGGAAGGGAGTTAGAGAGAGAAATACGCAGCACTGCTTCACCACTTGTGAACTTTCCCCCTGTGGGGGTTGGGGGCTTGAACCCAGGTCCTTGCACACTGTAACTAACATATGTGCCCAACCAGGTGCACCACCAACTTTTTAAAGTAACATGAAATCATTTGCTAGTGTTAACTAACACATTTTAGTTCTCTTACTGTTTTGGCATTTTCTTAAAAGGTCTAGCAGTTTCTGAAGGATGACAGCCAAGTGGCTCTCAACAATGCCAGTGAGGAGCCCAGGGAGCCCTGCTGGTGAGGTAAAGGTTAGCTTTGCAAACTCAAACTAATCGACTTCAAAGTCACTGCACTTTCCTTGGCTTTTGTGGAAACTATGATGGACTCCTGTGAGTTATTGTCACTCACAAGGTTACCGGCACAAGACAAGATAGCAAACTCCTGTTAAGGAAGAAAATCTCAAATCTTTGGGCAGGGGTGGGCCCTAATGACTTAGATAAAAATACAGATCAACCAGTCAATGCCCATGTTCAGCAGGGAAGCAATTACAGAAGCCAGACCTTTCACCCTCTGCAACCCACAACAAGCCTGGATCCATACTCCCAGAGAGATAGAGAATGGGAAGGCTATCAGGGGAGGGGATGGGATATGGAGATCGGGTTATGGGAATTGTGCAGAATTGTATCCCTCTTATTCTATGGTTTTGTTAATGTCTCCTTTCTTAAATTAAAAAAAAAAAAGTACAGAGCTGCTGTTCTCCAGCATGATCTCTTATGCATGATCCAAGTTGGAGCCCCAGCTATCCCAGGCTCTGAAGGGAAGTTGGGTCATTCTACTCTGAAACTCAAGGAAGATTGGTGCTGAAATGAGTGAAACCTACAATGTTCCCAGATGTGGACATGAACTACAAGCTCAGATCAATAGGGATTTATTGGTTATACAAGCTCTTATGCTAAGAATATATATAAATATATATGTACACACACACACCACACACACACACACACACACACACATATATATATATATATATATATATATATATATATATATATATATATATCCTGGATCAGGTGGATGATGTAAACAGTTAATTTAACCCATAGATTTATTTCAAGAATGAGAGTTACTTTCTGCTCCAATCCAACTTTCTAGCCCTTTTTTCTATTCTGACCATCTTCTCAGAAAATATGTTTTGTTTACCTCCATGTTAGCTATCAAACCTAAGGAAAAAACTATGATAGTCATGGGGCCCTAAGAACATACCTAGACTGGGGGTATGGCCTGACTAGCTAATACCCATGTCCAGTGGAAAAGCAATTACAGAAGCCAGACCTTCCACCTTCTTCAGCCCATGAGAAATTTTGGCCCATACCCCCAGAAGGATAAAGACTAGGGAAGCTTCCAATGCATGGGGATGGGTTATGGAATTCTGGTGGTAGGAATTGTACCACAATTATTCCACAATCTTGTTGATCATTATTAAATCACTAGAAAAAAACATCTAGAAAGAACTCCTTAGCTTAGCTTCACTCTAAAATCCCTATTCTCATCTACTTTTGGTTTCCTGTTTATTAACCATTTTGTTCTGCTTTGTATATTGTTGTCCTTCGCCTACCAGGTTGCAGACGCTATCATGATTCCATCCTGACTTCCATTGCCAGAAGATCTCACCACTGTGTCATGGAACCACACTGCTTTAGAGCTCTGTCACAGTAGGGAAAGTTAGAAACAAGCTGGAGGTATGGATTGACCTGCTAGCAGAGAAGCAATTGAAGAGTCCAGAACTCCCACCTTCTGCACTCTGAAAACAATTTTGGTCCATACTCCCAGTGGGGGAGAAGTAATAGGGGGAAGATGACTAGAGGGCTCTGAACTCCAATCCCATCAGGATCTTGAGAGAGAGGAAAAAATATGGAGGTACATCTGGATATAATACTAGGTGTATGTGTGACTTGAAAAAGAAGTGAAGATGGGACAAAGGAACAAAAAGGTCAAATATATACAAATATAGACAGGTGGTTGTAGAAATAATACTTGGCTCATATCTGCAGCTTTAAAAGAACTGTGGTAGTTTACAGTGGAGGAATTGGGGATCCAGAACTCTGGTGGTGGGAATGGTGCAGAGTTGTTCCCCTGTTATCTTGCAATTTTGTAAATCAAAATTAATTCAATAATAAAAAAAGAAAAGGCAGGAAAACAAACAAACAAAAAAACCACAAGAAAACCTCACAAAAACCCAAACAAATTTGAGTCCCAGCACCACATTAAAATACAGTAGCACCAGAGACTGAGAATAGCGGTCTCTCTGCTTTTTTATTTTAATTTTATTAGTGATTTAATATTAATTTACAAAATTAAAAGATAACAGGGGTATAATTCTGCACTGTTCCCACCATCAGAGTTTTGTATTCCCATTTCTGGAAGCTATAGCAGTTCTCTTAAGGTTGCAGATACGGGTTAGCTATATTCCTATAACTCTATCTATGTTTTTATATTTGCCTCCCCCCCCCCAACCCATGGTCCCATCTTCTTTTCCTTTCCAAGTTATACCAAAACCTATTACTACTTCTAAATGTTCTTATTTTTTCCCTCTTCTCTCTCCAAGTCCTAATAGAGTTGGAGTTCAGAGACCTTTCATCTTCCCCTATCATTTTATCCCCTCTGGGAGTGTGGATCAAAATTCTTTTTGAGGTGCAGAAGTGGGAGTTCTGGTTCTGTAATTGCTTCTCTGCTGGACATGGATTTTGGCAGGCAAATCCATCCCCCCCAGTCTATTTCTATCTTTCCCTAGTGGGGTATGACTCTGGAAAGGTGAGGTTCTGGGGTACATCAGTAAGGTTTTCTGTCCAGTGAAGTCCGGATGGAATCATAATAGTATATGCAACTTTGTGGTTGAAATGTGGTAATATGTAAAGCAGGAAAAATGATTAATGATCAGGAACCAAAAAGGCAGGAATAAACAGATCTTATGGTGGAAAGAAGTGGGGAAGTATATTTTGGTATACTTCTAGGGGCCCATGACTAGCATAGTTTTTGCTTGAGTTTGATAACTAACAGGGAGGTAGACAAAAATTTTGTCTGAAAAGATCATGTCAGAGTTGACAATAGGTCTATAAAGTTGGATTAGAACAGAGGGTAACTCCCAGTCTTGAGGAAAGCTATGAATAAAACTGACTGTTTAACCCATCCACCTGACCCAGGGACCATATATGTTCATATTTAGCACAGGAGCCTCTGAATTCCTGTCAGTCTGAGCTTGAAGTTCATGGTCACATTTTAAGCTGCACTCACTTTAGGACCATTGTTCCTCAAGTGACAGAATAGGCTAACCCAGCCTCCCTTTAGAGATGGGGCTGTCCCTACCATTGCTACTTTATAGGAAGGAGAAGTTCCTGGAGTTACTCATGAGAGGGCTCATGCCAATGTTCCTGATGGAAATGTCCAATGATGGTGGAGAGAGGGTTAGTGCCATATTTTCTATGGGGGAATCCAAGGATTCCATGACTAAGGCCCCAGATGAAGGGGTGGTCTGGCATTTACCAAAAAGACCATCATTAAGTGAACCAATCTCTTGCTCTTATCCAACTTTTGTAGTCCCTTCTTTATTTGGTGAGCTTAGACGTTCTCCCAGTTGTCAAAGCGTTGAATGTGATTTGTTGTATCCAGTCAGTATTAGGCTTATGGGGTCTGCCTTCTTTGGACTTTCTACTATAGCTTATTTGGTCTAGTCTGATCCATTTGATAATTTATGATGCCTTCTTTAGTCACTTGTACTAGGATCTCAGGCTTATTAGGTCTAAGACTAGTCATGAAAAGCTATTAAGCACTTTTACTTTGAGTTATATAATTTCCCCTTGCTTATGGATACATGTACATCCAATACTCTAAATTCTACTCTGTATCTAGTATCAGTAACTTTGTTAGATAATACGCCATCTGAAGTAGAACTAGGTAGTTCCATGTGTTAGGTAAAATCTCACCAGATTAGAGGAGTTAGGAGGCTGACATCTCAGGCTTGGTGTCTCTGGGGACAGTCCACAATGGCAAGTAGCATAATGCAGAATGGAAGCATTGGTAGTGTTGATTTAGTTGAGGATGACAGAAGTAGTATGACAGAGAGGAGAGAAACATCAAGTTATATGGGCATAGTCCTAGAGGTTCCAGGATTAGGAGAAATAAGGATCTTAAAGAGAATTGCAAGGGTTCCTTGAAGTCTTATAAAGAATTTAAAATAACAATAGTTTATTATTATTACCAGGTTAGTTGAGGGTTTGTTTTTCTATGAAAATCCAGTATTTAGAATTTACAATAATATACCTAACCTTCCTATGCTTTGTGCTCTTTATATATGTCTGCTAATCACTGTATCTTAGATACTGACAGGGCCAGATGATTTTCCTCTATCTCTATCTCTATATTTCTCTATCTCCTTCTCAAAGAAAAAGTGGTCTGAACCACAGCTAATAAAAACTGAAAACATTCCCACATATTTATTCAACCTTATATCTAACTGCCAGCTCACCAAAGAATTTAAGGGAGATTTTTATTTACTTATTTGTAATGTAAGTGCAAGTTATCTATTAAGTATCCACAAAGTTTACAATGGCTCAGACTGTCACAGCAAAATACAGTAGACTTAGAGACTTGAAAAATAGATACTACAGCCCAAAAGGTGGTGCACTGGAATTTTAGGCAAGAGGCTATAAGTTCAACTCCCCAGTATCCCATGTAATAGACTTGATGCTCTGGTGTATGCTCTTTCTCTCCTTGTAATAAATAAGTAAAACTTTAAGGAACAAATATGTTTTATTCTCACAGTTCAAGAAGATGGGAGTCTGAAATTAGGGTACCCCAACAGTTGAATTATTTTTTTTTAAGATTTTATTTATTTATTAATAAGAGAAATAAGAGGAGAGAGCTAGAGAAAGCACCTGACATCACTCTGGTACATATGCTGCGGGGGATTGAACTCAGGACCTCATGCTTGAGAGTCCAAGGCTCTATCCACTGCACCACCTCCTGGACCACCACAGTTAGATTCTGGGCAGAGCTGCCACCTCCCTGCCTGGTCCTCACATGGCAGAGAGACACATCTCTTTTCAAATGACATTAATTCCAACACAGGGGCCCTCCACAGTGATCTACCTAATTACTCCCCACCCTCTGTGGCTCCAAGACCTATCACATTTATCATTTTCAGGGGTAGGATTTCAACATGTGACTTTGAGGGAAGGATGTAATTCATTCCTAATGCTAGTTAGTGATTTAAAATAGAAAATCTGGGGGCTGGGCATGGCTCACCTGGTTAAGCACACATAGTACCATATTCAAGGACCCACACAAGGACCCAGGTTTGAGTTGACCCCTGCTCCCCACCTATAACAGGGTCTCGTCAGGAGTGGGTACATAGGTCTTCAGGAGTATGTCTTTCTCCCTCTCTATTTTCCCCACCCCTCTCAATTTTTCTCTGTTCTATCAAATGAAATAGAAAAATTATGTCTAGTCTATAGTCTAAATTCCTGAAATACATCTTGCTCTGTGTTAATGAGGTTAATTGGGAGCACCCAAGGCTGAAGGCTGGTGTCCAGGGAAGCTAACACTGTGAGGTCTGAAAAATCCCTTGTCTGCCCCACACTTCTGAAAGGGGTCTCTAGAGATTGAGTTCATTCATTAAGACCAATAAAGCAATCATGACTGTTATGTAACCTGTATGAAAATCCAAATGGATAGGGTTGAGAGAGCTTCCAGAGTGGGGAGTATGTGGAGATTTGGGGAGTGGCCTTTCTTGGTCTTGACTGTATTTTTTGTCCACTAGGCTAGTCCTGAGTCTCTCCCTCTCCCTCTCTCCCTCCCCCTCCCCCTCCCCCCCCATCAGGGTTAGTGCTTGAGTTGGGTGCCTGTATGATGAATTCACTGTTTCTGACAGCTAGCTACCTCTTTCTTTCTTTCTTTCTTTCTTTCTCTCTTTCTTTCTTTTCTTCCTTTCTTCTTTTCTTTCTTTCCTCTCCATCCCTTTTTCCTCCCTCCCTCCCTCCCTCCCTCCCTCCCTCCCTCCCTCCCTCCCTCCCTCCCTTCCTTCCTTCCTTCCTTCCTTCCTTCCTTCCTTCCTTCCTTCCTTCCTTTCTTTCTCTCTTTCAGAGAAACTGAGAGGGAAAGGGGGAGATAAGAAGAGAGAGGGGCACTTACAGCATTGCTCCACCACTTGTGAAGCTTCCCTCCCCTTTAGATAGGAAATGGGGGGGCTTGTCCATGGTAATGTGTGTGTTTTACTAGGTGCATAACCACTGGTCCCCTGAGCTATAGCCGCTTATAACACCAGGTGTTTCTCTGAGTTTTTGAGCCAGTCCATTAGTTCTAGATGAAATGAGAAAGCAGGCAAAGAATGAAGGGGGGTTCTCACTTTTGCATTCCAGCACCCAGAGTGGAAACCTTAGAAGATTCTGTGGTGACCAATCAGGCTGGGCTTTCCAGATTCTTTCTGTAACCAATGAGCTCACACTGCACCCAGTTTGAAACCGATAAAGGTGGCTGCAAAGGTGGCAGGTTGTTCAGGCATGGTTGGAATCTGTCTGAAACCACTGTCATAACTCCTTACCCTCTATGCTCTTAGCTCTCCTTCTTTGGCTATATTCAAGCTGTAACACTGGAGATCTGTAACACACATTTTAGTAGGGTAGTCCCTGGCATCTTTTGTGCCCAACTGAGCACCTGACTGTGTGGCTGGCATATAGAATGAGGGGAGGGGAATCTTAAAGGATTGAGCCCTTCTCCCTAGGCAACTGATGGTGACTCTGAGCCCATAGTGTTAGAACTGACTGCAATTGCAGAGAATCCAGCTAGTGGCATTGGACAACCTCCACACCAGATCTGGTGTCCAGAGATGAACTCCTTTCTCCTCTGTTTATGAGTCTAACCACCCTCCTTATTGTTTGGGTGTTTTCTATGCTGCTGATTAGAAAATGGATTAGTCAAGGTATGCTTTGCTTACTGTCATAGTTCTCCAATCACAGTGGCTTAAAACAGCAAAGACTGACCTCTTAATCATACAAATCTTCAGGGAATCAGTGGACTTGCTCAGTGATTCAAGCTCTGTGCATTTGCTCAGTGACTCAGGCTCCCTCATTTGAAGTGCCTTATTCCAGAAATTTACTATGTGGCTTGTGAGTGAAACAGACTTAGAAGTGATTTTTTTTTTTTTTTGGTCATTGCCAAGGCTTCAAAAATTTGAACTGATATTTTACAGACAAGAAGTGGGAGACAGAGACATAGAGGGGAGATGCTACAACACAAAAGCTTCCTCTAGTAAAGAGGAAGTCAGGCTTGATTCTGGGTTGCATTCATGGCAAAGCAGGTGAACTATTTTGATGGTCCCAAAATGGCATGTGTACATGTGTTTAAATTTTTTTGTTTTAAATAAAACAAATATAAGAGAGGGTTTTTGCATATAAGAGAGATTCTCATAGGGGTGGAGGGGTTCAGCTCCTAAGATATGATGGTAGAGGAGGACCTAGAGGACATTAGATTGTTATATGGAAAAGCCTTATGTGAACACATATGTAACAAACTACTATATTTTACTGGCAACTGTAAACTACTGAAAGAGAGAGTCTTACATGAGATAAGGATAAGGAAACCAGGGTATAACACTGGTATAGGCAGTGTTGGAGATTTAACAGGGAGCACTGAGCATGTAAATCTTTTTTTCCCATGATTTTATTTATAAAAAGGAAACACTGACAAAAACCACAGGATAAAAGGAGGTATAACTCTACACAATTCCCACCACCAGAACTCCATATCCTATCTCCTCCCATGATAGCTTTCCTATACTTTAGCCCTCTAGGAATATGGACCCAGGGTATTATGGGGTGCAGAAGGTAGAAGGTCTGGCTTCTGTAATTGCTTGCCTGATGAACACAGGCATTGGCAGGTCGATCCATACTCCCAGCCTGCCTCTCTCTTTCCCTAGTGGGGTAGGGTTCTGGGGAAGCAGAGCTCCAGGACACATTGGTAAGGTTGTCTGTCCAGGGAAGTCTGGTTGGCAACATGCTAGCATCTGGAACCTGGTGGCTGGAAAGAGAGTTAACATATAAAGCCGAACAAATTGTCGAAAAGTTATGAACCTAAAGGCTGCAATAGTGCAGATAAAGATTTGGGGGTCTCCAGTTTGTAGATAGTTAGTAGGCCTATTTTAGTTATATTACAAAGGGCCCATGACTATACTAGTGTATTTTATTTTCTGAGCCTGACATCTGATATGTAGGTGGACCCAAGTTATTGTCTGGGGAGATGATGTCATGGCTGGAAAAAAGGACCAGAAAGCTGGATGAGGGAAGAGAGTAGCTCCCTAATATGGGAAAGATGTATAAATATTGTTGACTGTAAACACCATCTATTTGATGTGATCTGGGGCCCATATTCATCTTAGGAGCCTAGTGACCTCTACATCCCTGTATACCTGAGTTCACATTCTATGGTCATGAGTAGGAACGTTCCAAGCTGCCCCAGTTTCAGGACCCATCATCCTCAGGTGGAAGATAGAGTATGTTGTCAGGCCTCCCTTCAGAGGATGGAATGTTTTCTATTGTTGTTGATCCATGTTGAGGGCAAGTTCCTATGGGGCCCACAAAAGGGTCTATTGACTTGTTCCTGAGAGAGGTGACCAGTAACAATGGAGAGAGAAATTTATTTGAGGTCTAGGCCCATCATGTCTGTTTGAGAGTCTCAGGATTCCCTGACTAGGGCCCCAGCTGATAGAATGGACTGACAGTGACTAAAGAGTCATTGTTAAAGTATGCCAGTCTCTTTCCCTTATTCAGCTTTTGCAGTCCTTACTTTGATAAGGTTACCTTTGGAGTGACTGAGGGAAATATAATAGGAAGTAGGTGAGGAGGGTATTTAGGTCTAAGTAGACACTATTTCATTAGGAATTTCATGGTGTCTTTTTAGGTCTTTCTACTTGCTTGCTGCATATACTGACTCACTGCAGACTATTGTGTACTTTTGTTTTCATGTATATATTTTGCCCTAATTTATGGACACATGTGAACATATGCCTTATCTCATGGTTCCTGGTCTATCTCTAGGTTTGGGGACTTTGTTAGGAAGTGAACCACCTGGAATGGAATTCGAGAATACAATGAAAGGAAAGGTCTCACCTGAGTAATGAGGCTGAAGGGTTGACATTTCACACCTGATGTCTCTGGACATAGTATGAAGTGAAGCATACTGAGGTGGTACTCCTTGCGTTGATTAGGTTGGGATTGGGGGATGCAATATCATTTGGTATGAATTGAGAGAAGCATGCAGCAAAGTGAGTCTCACCCTAGAGGTTCCAGGACTGGGAGAAATATAGGCTCTATAGAGGAAGCGGGAAGTTCCTGCCATCTTAGGGTTTAAGAAGACAATAGTAATCCTGTAATCAGACAGTAGTAATCCTGTAATCAGACTAGTTGGCAATTGGGTTAACTTGAAAACCCCATTTGTTAGGATTTGCTGTATCATAAACAACATCACCATAATTTATGTCCTTTGGCATTATTTGTATATAGCTGGGTCTTATAGAGTAATGCCACTGGATGCTTCTGTTCTCCCTGGTCTAAGCATTTAAGAGAGTCAACATTTCAAAGACTAAACTATGGTCTATGCATTAACAAGTTTGGGACATTCAATCAGTTTTTCCCTCTCATATTAATTAAATAGTGATTGATATGACTACAAGTTGACAGGAATGTACATAAACACCATTCCCACCACCAAAAGAATGGGTCCTATCCCATCTACCCCGCTTATGTGCCCCACCCCAGTGAAGCAAAACATCTGCCCTCACACTCAACCCAGAGATTTTCACTTTGGTGACCTAGTTCAAACTCTGTCAAATCCTGCTTTGAGTTTCCCTTTCTGTCTATGAGTGGGATCATGCCATACTGATCTTTATCTTTCTGACTTAGCTTACTTAACATAATTCCTTCAAGCTCCATCCAAGATGGGTTGGAGAAGGTGAGTTCATTATTCTTAATAGCTGCATAATATTCCATTGTGTATATATACCACAGCTTTCTCAGCCCTTCATCTGTTGTTGGGCACCTGGGTTGCTTCTAGGTTTTAGCTATTACGAATTGTGCTGCTATGAACATAGTGTACACTTATCTTTTTGGTTGGGTGTTATGGAATCCTGGGAGTATATCCCTAGGAGAGGAATTACTGGGTCATATGGAAGGTCCATGTCTAGCTTGTGAGGGTTCTGCAGACTGCTCTCCACAGAGGCTGGGCCAATTTATTGCACTGCAAGAGGGTTCCTTTGTCCCCACAGCCTCTCCAACATTGGTTGCTGCTGTCCTCTCTGATGCATGACATTCTCACAGGGGTGAGGTGGTATTTCAATGTTGTATTTATTTATTTATTTATTTATTTATAATTTCTTTGACAGTGACCTGGAGCAATTTTCATGTGTTTGTTAGCCTTTTGGATCTCTTATGTAGTGAATGTTCTGTTCATATCCTCTACCCATTTTTGGATGGGGTCATTTGTTTTTTTGTTACTAAGTTTGCCGAGCTCTTTGTATATTTTGGTTATTAGTCTCTTGTATGATGTATGGCATGTGAAGATCTCCCATTCTGTGAGGGGTCTCTTTGTTTGTGTGATAGTTTCTTTGGCTGTGCAGAAGCTTTTCAATTTCATGTAGTCCCATTGATTAGTTTTTTTGTTTGTTTGTTTTATTCTTCCTTACAATTGAATTTGTATCGTCAAGGATGTCCTTGAGGTTTAGGTGGCAACGTGTTCCACCAATGTTTTCCTCTAAGTATTTGATACTTTCTGGTCTAACATCCAGGTCCTTGATGCATTTGGAATTGGCTTTTGTTTCTGGTGAGATAAAGTGGTACAATTTCATTCTTCTGTGTGTTTTGACCCAGTTTTCCAGCACCATTTATTGAAGAGAGCCTCCTTCCTCCATTTAATACTTTGGGCCCCTTTATCAAAGATTAGATGTCCATAGGTGTGGGGGTTTAGATATGGGCTTTCAATTCTGTTCCATTGGTCTGTGTGTCTATTTTTGTTCCAGTACCAGGCTGTTTTGATGATGATAGCCTTATAATATAGTTTGAGATCTGGGAGTGCAACGCCTCCATTTCTGTCTCTTTTCCTCAAGATTGTTTTGGTGATTCTAGGTATTTTCTGGTCCAGATAAATGATTGAAGTTTATGTTCTATTCTCTGAAAGAAGGCTAGTGGAGTTTTGATGGGTGTCATGTTAAATTTGTATGTGGCTCTGGGGAGAATATTCACTTTGATGATATTAATTCTTCCAATCCATGAGCATGGGATGTCTTTACATTTCTTGGTAGCATTTTCTATTTCATTGAATATTGACTTTTAGTTTTCAGTATACAAATCTTTTGCTTCTTTGGTCAGGTTCATTCCTAGGTATTTTACTGCTTTTGCTGCAATAGTGAATGGGGGGATTTTCTGGATATCCTCTTCTGTGGATTTAGTGTTTGAATAAAGAAATGCCACTGGTTTTTGTACATTGATTTTGTAGCCTGACACCTTGCTATATTGCCTAATAACTTCCAATAGTTTTTTGCTGGATTATTTTGGTTTTTATATGTATACTATCATATCATCTGCAAATAGTGAGAGTTTGACATCTTCCTTTACAATCTGTATTCCTGAAGGGGTTGTGTCCTGGAAAAGAGAGAGACCAGGAACTCGTGGCAGAGTGGGAACACAAATATTTATTCATGCAGGTGCTTCAGAGTCAGGTGTAAGTACAGCAGGTTTAGAACATGTGGAGCTAGCAAAATGGCTGCCTCCCGCTATGCATGCCAGCCCTTTTCCAGGTCTTCTCCAGGTCGGTATGTGGAAGACAAAAAAAGGGGCGAAACCAGGAACAGCAATGGGTTTTATAGGGTAAAAATAGAAGTGGCAAGTTGGGATTTAATTGGCTAGGGAAGAGGGTGGAGAAAAGAAAAAGGCATTCTGGGAACTTCCTTAGTTGAGGTTGCTGTAGTTTAGCTGGCGATACCCTGAGGGGATAATGTGGTGGGGGATATGAATAATACTTGCATGGAAATATAGTGGTTGTAGGCTCTGTCAGTGTTCAACCACATCTGTACAATATCTCAACAGATTCCTTTCTCTTGGCTGATTGCTATGGCAAGTGCTTCCAATACTATGTTGAAGAGTAATGGTGATAATGGACAGTCCTATCTAGTTCTCAATCTAAGGAATATATTTGCAGATTCTGTTCATTGAGTATGATGTTGACTGTAGGTTTGCTATAAAAGGACTCCACTATCTTGAGGAATTTCCCATCTATTCCCATTTTTTTGTAGTGTTTTGAACAGGAATGGGTGTTGGATATTGTCCAAGGCTTTCTCTACATCTACTGAGAAAATCATGTGGTTTTTGGTTTTGCTTTTATTAATGTAGTAAATGACATTTATTGACTTATTTAAGTTGAACCAGCCTTGCATTCCTTGGACAAGTCCCACTTGGTTATGATGAACAATCATTTTGATATACTGTTGTATCTGGTTGGCCAGGATCATGTTCAATATTTTGGCATCTATGTTAATCAAAGATATTGATCGGTAATTTTCCTTTTTTTGTCGTGTCCCTATCTGCTTTTGGTATCAGGGTCATGTTGGCTTCAGAGAGGGTGGATGGGAGTGTTTCCTTTTCTTTGATCTTTTGGAAGTGTTTTAGAAGTATAGGTATTAACTCTTTCCTAAAGGTTTTGTAGAATTCGTTTGTGAGGCCATCTGGTCCAGGACTTTTGTTGTTGGGAAGATTCTTAATACTTGTTTTGATTTCCTTGTCTGTGATTGGTCCATTTAGGCTTGTAGTTCTTCTTGGTTCAGTTTTGGAAGTGTATATGTTTCTAGAAATTCTTCCATTTCTTCCAGATTCCCTAGCTTGGTGGTGTATTGTTCTTTGTAAAAGTTTTACATGATTTTCTAGAATTCTGTGGTGTCAGTTGTGATATCTCCTCTATCATTTACAATTTTATTTATTGGAGTCTTTTCTCTTTTTTTAATGAGTCTATCTAGGGGTTTGTCAATTTCGTTTAATATGTCAAAGAACCAACAATTGGCTTCAGTGATCTTTTGTATGGTTCTCTTATTTTATTTTTATTTTTTTATGTGTTTAAAAAAGGAGATGTTAACAAAACAATAGGATAAGAGGGGTTCAACTCCACACAATTCCCACCACCAGATCTCCGTATCCCCTCCCATCCCCTGATTTTTTTCCCTATTCTTTATCCTCCTAGGAATATGGACTCAAGGTCATTGGGGGATGCAGTGTGGGGCTATGTGTAAGCTTGATAGAGCTTAGGGAGAACTCCTCCCATCCTTGGATGTAGGTCTGAGAAGATACTCTCTTGTTAGTCTCTCTCAACCGAGGTGAGCAAAGGGGAGAAACCACATCTCTCAGACTTTGCTCTTTCCTTCTTGACTCTCAAGCCCACAGAAACCTCACTACTCCTCTCCATTAACCAAAGGCCACATGGCTGCGTACCTTGAGATTCATTTACTCAAAGTTCACCTCACCTTCTGATCCCAGAGGAGAACACACCTTATCACACACTCCATCATACACCTCAGACCCCAAACAAGAGAGATTCCAAACTATATGGCCTTATGATATCCATCTTCTCTCTGTCTCACCCTACTGCTCTGTCTCACCCTACTGGTTTAACCCCTATGCTTCTCTCAAATACCTTTGGATAATTAAGTTGCTTGCGTCATGGAGAATAACTGTCTTGTATCTCATCAATTCCTGTCATACCAGCCCCCTACCATAGGGTCAAGCTGACCTTTAAGAAACCTGTAATTTCTGACATGTTTGAAATATGTTCTTTGTTTTCTATTTAAACTCATGACTACCTGCCAATAAAGGAGAATTGAGATTTGAGAACACATCATTTCTCCCGGTGTCTTTGCTTCGTTTCGTCCCTTGAGCGAGCTAGAGAGAGCCGGTCGGTTGCCTTCCTGCTGGTGTCACCCCGCATGAACGCTGACAATGCAGAAAGTGGAAGGTCTGGTTACTGTGATTGCTTCCCCGCTGAACATGGACGTTAACTGGTTGATCCATATTCCCAGCCTGCCTCTCTCTTTCCCTAGTAGGGTGGGGCTCTGGGGAAGTGGAGATCCAGGACACATTGTTGGGGTCCTCTGTCCAGGGAAGTCTGGTCAGCATCATGCTAACATCTGCAACCTGGGGCTGAAAAGAGAGTTAACTTACAAAGCCAAACAAATTATTGACTGATCATGGACCTAAAGGCTATAATTGTGCAGATGAAGTTTTGGAGTACGGGGAGTCCTCCATTTTGTAGAAAGGTACTAGGCATATTTTATTTATATTTCAGAGGACTATACTAATTTTTTTTCCTCTGAGCATGAAATCTGATGTGCAGGTGGATCCAAGTTATTGTCTGGGAAGGTGATATAATAGCTGGAAAAGGGACAGAAAGCTTCATCAGAGAATAGAGTAGCTCTCTAATAGGAGGAAGTGGTATAAATATTGTTGGCTATAAATCCCATCAATTTGATTTGGTCTGGGACCCATATTCAGCTTAGGAGCCTATGTGACCTCTGCATCTTTGTATATCTAAGCTCACATTCTGTGGTCATGAGTAGGAATATTCCAAGCTGCCGCAGTATCAGGACGCATCTTCCTCAGGTGTAGCATAGAGTATGTTGTCCATCCTCCCTTTGGACATTGTTGATCTAAGCTGACGGCAGTGTCCTATAGGGGGACCACAAAGGGCTCTTTTTTGTTGTTCCTGATAGAGATGACCTGTAACAATGGAGACAGGGAATAATTTGAGGTCTAGGCCCATCATTTCTGTTCAGGAATCTCAGGACTCCCTGAATAGGGCCCCAGCTGATGGAGTGGACTGATAGTGACTAAAGAGTTATTATTAAAGTATGACAGTCTCTTGCCCTTATTCAGCTTTTGCAGTCCTTGCTTTCCTATGGTTATCTTTGGAGTGAGTGAGAGAACTGTAATAGAAAGTAGGTGAGGAGGATTTTTAAGTCTAATTAGATATTATGTCATTAAGGAACTTTATACTGACTCACTGCAGACTATTGTGTACTATTGCTTTCAGGTATATATTTTGCCCTAGTTTATGGATACGTGTGAACATATGCTCTGTCTCAAAGGTCCTGGTCTATATCTAGAATTTGGGACCTTGTTAGGAAGTGAATGACCTGGAATGGAATTAGAGAATACTATGAAGGAAAGGTCTCATCCGAGCAATGAGGCTGAAGGGTTGTCATTGCACATCTGAAGTCTCTGGACACAGTCTGAAATGAAGCGTGCTGAAGTGGTTCACGTTGCATTGATTAGGTTGGTATAGGCGGATGCAATATTATTTGGTATGAACTGAGAGAAGAACGCAGGAAAGTGAGCCCCCCGTAAGGTTCAGGACTGGGGGAAATATAGGCTCTATAGTGGAAATGAGAGGTTCCTATACTGTCTTAGGGTTCAAGAAGACAATAGATAGTTATTGTCATAATCATATTATTTGGTAATTGGGTCAACTTTGAAAATTCCCTTTGTTAGGATTTGCTGTATCATAGCCAACATCACCATAATTTATGTCCTTTGACATTATTTGTATATAGCTGTGTCACTGGTTGCTTCTGTTCTCCCTGATCTAGGCTTTTGAAAGAGTCAACATAATAAAGACTCAGCCTAAGTACTAAAAAGAGTTGGTATGTGCTTTAAAAAGTTTGAGACATACAATAAATTTTCCCCACTCATATTAATTAAGTAGTGATTTATATGACTACAAATTTATAGGAGGGTACATAAACACCATTCCCACCACCAAAAGACTGTGTCCAATCTCCCCCCACCCCAGCTTCCCTGGGAAGCCGAATATCTACCCTCACCTTGACGCCAGTGTTTTTACTTTGGTGCCCTATGCCAGATTTAGTCAAATCCTGCTTTTAGATTCCCTTTCTGTTCTTTCTCAACTTCTGTTTATGACCTGGATCATACCATACTGGTCTTTATCTTTCTGACTTAGCTCACTTAACATAATTCCTTCAAGCTCCATCCACGATGGGTCAGAGGAGGTGGGTTCATTGTTATTAATAGTTGCATAGTATTCCATTGTGTATATATACCACAGCTTTCTCAGCCCTTCATCTGTTGTTGGGCACCTGGGTTGCTTCCAGGTTTTAGCTATTACGAATTGTGCTGCTATGAATATAGGTGTACACTTACCTTTTTGATTGGGTGTTATGGAGTCCTGGGAGTATATCCCTAGGAGAGGAATTACTGGGTCATATGGAAGGTCCGTGTCTAGCCTTGTGAGAATTCTCTAAACTGCTCTCCACAGAGGTTGGACCAATTTACATTCCCACTAGTAGTGGAGAAGGGTTCCTTTCTCCCCTCAGCCTCTCCAGCATTTATTGCTGCTGTCCTTTTTGATGTATGCCATTCTCACAGGGGTAAGGTGGTATCTCAATGTTGTCTTTATTTGCATTTCTCTGACAATCAGTGACCTAGAGCAGTTTTTCATATGTTTGTTAGCCTTTTGGATCTCTTCTGTAGTGAATGTTCTGTTCATATCCTCTGCTCATTTTTGGATGGGCAGAGGATATGAACATTTGCTTTTGTGTTGCTAAGTTTGCTGAGCTCTTTGTATATTATTAGTCTCTTGTGTGATGTATGGTATGTGAAGATCTTCTTCCATTTTGTGAGGGGTCTCTTTGTGTGATAGTTTCTTTGGCTGTGCAGAAGCTTTTCAATTTCATGTAGTCCCATTGATTTGTTTCTGCTTTAGTCTTCCTTGCAATTGGGTTTGTTTCATTAAAGATGTCCTTGAGGTTTAGGTGGGAAAATGTTCCACCAATGTTTTCCTCTAAGTATTTGATAGTTTCTGGTCTAACATCCAGGTCTTTGATGCATTTGAAATTGACTGTTGTTTCTGGTGATATCAAGTGGTTCAATTTCATTCTTTTTTTTTTTCTTTTTTATTTAAGAAAGGATTAATTAACAAAACCATAGGGTAGGAGGGGTACAACTCCACACAATTCCTCTCCTGGGGATATATTCTAAGGAACCCAACACATCCATCCAAAAAGATCTGTGTACACATATGTTCTTGGCAGCACAATTTGTAATAGCCAAAACCTGGAAGCAACCCAGGTGTCCAACAACAGATGAGTGGCTGAGCAAGTTGTGGTATATATACACAATGGAATACTACTCAGCTGTAAAAAATGGTGACTTCACCGTTTTCAGCTGATCTTGGATGGACCTTGAAAAAATCATGTTGAGTGAAATAAGTCAGAAACAGAAGGATGAATACGGGATGATCTCACTCTCAGGCCGAAGTTGAAAAACAAGATTAGAAAAGAAAACACAAGTCGAACCTGAAATGGAATTGGAGTATTACACCAAAGTAAAAGACTCTGGGGTGGGTGGGTGGGTGGGGAGAATACAGGTCCATGAAAAATGATGAATGAAATAGTGGGGGTTGTATTGTTAAATGGGAATCTGGGGAATGTTATGCATGTAAAAAAAAAAAAAGAAGTAGAAACGCAAAGCAGAAATTGACTGAGTTTGGAGTATGGCACCAAAGTAAGAAAGCAGAAGTACACTAGAGTTTGCAGTGAGTACCTCCCTAATACTTCCTCTCCACTTTTCCAAGCTTTGGGTCCATGATTGCTCAACAATTTGTTTGGCTTTGTATGTTAACTCTCTTTTCAGTCACCAGGTTCCAGGTGTCATCAGGATGCCGGCCAGACTTCCCTGGATTGAAGACCCCACCAATATATCCTGGAGCTCAGCTTCCCCAGAGACCCACCCTACTAGGGAAAAAGAGAGGCAGACTGAGAGTATGGACCGACCAGTCAACGCCCATGTTCAGCGGGGAAGCAATTACAGAAGCCAGACCTTCTACCTTCTGCAACCCACAATGACCCTGGGTCCATGCTCCCAGAGGGATAGAGAATGGGAAAGCTATCGGGGGAGGGGGTGGGATATGGAGATTGGACGGTGGCAATTTCATTCTTCTGCATGTTTCTATCCAGTTTTCCAGCACCATTTATTGAAGAGAGCCTCCTTCTTCCATTTAGTACTTTGGGCCCTCTTATCAAAGGTTAGATGTCCATATATGTGGGGGTTTAGTTCTGGGATTTCAATTCTGTTCCACTGGTCTGTGTGTCTATTTTTGTTCCAGTACCAGGCTGTTTTGATGATGATAGCCTTATAATATAGTTTGAGATCTGGGAGTGCAACGCCTCCATTTCTGTTTCTTTTCCTCAAGATTGTTTTGGTGATTCTAGGTATTTTCTGGTCCAGATAAATGATTGAAGTTTATGTTCTATTCTCTGAAAGAAGGTTGGTGGAATTTTGATGGGTGTCATGTTAAATCTGTATGTGGCTCTGGGGAGAATATTCACTTTGATGATATTCATTCTTCCAATGCATGAGCATGGGATTTCTTTAAATTTCTTGGTATCATTTTTCTGTTTTCTTTTTTTTTAATATTTGTTTTATTTATTTATTCCCTTTTGTTGCCCTTGTTGTTTTATTGTTGTGGTTATTATTGTTGTTGTCGTCATTATTGGATAGGACAGAGAGAAATGGAGAGAGGAGGGGAAGACAGAGAGGAGGAGAGAAAGATAAACACCTGCAGACCTGCTTCACCGCCTGTGAAGCGACTCCCCTGCAGGTGGGGAGTCGGGGTTCGAACCGGGATCCTTACGCTGGTCCTTGTGCTTTGCGCCACCTGCGCTTAACCTGCTGTGCTACAGCCCGACTCCCGGTATCATTTTTCTATTTCATTTAATAGTGACTCATATTTTTCAGTATACATGTCTTTTTTTTTTCCTCCAGAGTTTTTGCTTTGGTTCAGTGCCTGCACCATGAATCCACTGGTCCTGGATGCCATTCCCCCCACTTTTGTTGCCGTTGTTGTTGTAGCCTTGTTGTAGCCATGTTCTGTTTGGTTTTGCATTTATTGATGTGGTGAATGACATTGATTGAATTATGTACGTTGAACCAGCCTTGCATTCCTAGGATAAATCCCACTTGGTCGTGATGAGCAATTTTTTGATATACTGCTCTATGTGGTTGGCCAGGAGCTTTTTAAAAAAATATTTTGGCATCTATGTTCATCAGAGATATTGATCTATAATTTTCCTGTTTTGTTGTGTCTCTATCTGCTTTTGGTATCAGGGTGATCTTGGCTTCATAGAAGGTGGAAGGGAGTGTTCCTGTTTCTTCTATCTTGTGGAAGAACTTTAAAAGTAGAGGCATTAACTATTTGCTGAAAGTTTTGTAGAATTTGTGAAGCCATCTGGTCTACGACTTTTGTTGTTGGGAAGATTCTTAATACTTGTTTTGATTTCTTTGTCTGTGATTGGTTCATTTAGGTTTTGCAGTTCTTCTTTGTTCAGTTTTGGAAGGGCATATGTTTCTAGGAATTCTTCCATTTCTTCCAGATTCTCTAGCTTGGTGGCACAGAGTTCCTCATAGAAGTCTCCCATGATTTTCTGTATTTCTGTGTTGTCATCTATAATATCTTCTCTATCATTTATAATTCTATCTATTTGAGTCTTCTCCCCCCTTTTTTTGTGAGTCTGGGTAGGGGTTTGTCTATCTTCTTTAATTTTTCAAAGAACCTACATTTGGCTTCATTGGTCTTTTGTATTGTTCTCTTATTTTCGATTTTGTTTATTTTTGCTCTAATTTTAGTGATTTCCATCCTTCTGGTTGCTTTAGGGTCCCTTTGTTCTTCTTCCTCTAAGTTCTTAAGGCATGCAGCAAGATCATTTATTTGAACTTTTTCTTGTTCTCTAATATGTAATTATATGGCTATGAGTTTTGCTCTCAACTGCTTTAGCTGTGTCCCTTTTGATAACTTTTGTGTTCGTTTTCATTTGTTTCCAGGAACATTTGAATTTCTTTCTTGAGTGCCTCTCTGACACAGCGGTTCTTAAGTAGTATGTTGTTTAGTTTCCAAATTCTGTGACTTTTAGTAATTTTCTGTTTGTTGTTGAATGTTAGCTTTATTCCACTGTGATCTGAGTAGATACTTGGGATGATTTCAATGCTCCTGAATTTGTTGATACTGTCTTTGTGGCCTAACATGTGGTCTATCCTTGAGGATGTGCTGTATTAAGTTGAAAAGAATGTGTATTCTAGAATTTTTGGGTTGAAGGACTTTGAGAATATTCAGGAGTTGTAGTCTGTCCATCTCTTCATTTAATTCTCTTGTTTCTTTTTTGATTCTCTGCTTCATTGATCTGTCTAAGTGTGAGAGTGGGGTGTTGAAGTCTCCCACTATTATTGATGAATTTTTGTAGTTCTTTCAGTAGCTGTTTGATGTATTTAGATGGTCCCTCATTGGGTGCATAGATGTTAATAATTGTTAAATCTTCTTGCTTGATTTTTTTCTCTAATCATTATAATAGCCTTGCTTACATTTTGTTAGTTTATTTAATTTACAGTCTGTGGTGTCAAAGATGAGAATGGCTGTTCCTACCTTTTTTAGTGGTCCATTAGCCTGTATGGTAGTTTTCCAGCCTTTCATTTTAAGTCTGTGTTTGTCTTGTTGGGTCAGGTGGTATTTTTGCAAGCAGCATATGGCTGGGTTGTGTTTTCTGATCCATCCTCCCACTCTGTGCCTTTAATGGGTGAATTTAATCAAATGACATTTATTGATATAATGGATTGAATGTATTGTAGTGCCATTATTCAAAAATTCTTTATTTGCTCTGATATATGGCAAATATTATAGTGATGTTTTTTCTTTGTAAAAGTTCTTTTTAGTCCTTCTTTCAGGGAGGCTTGGTGATGGTTTCCTCCTTTAAGTGTTTTCTGTCTGAGAAGGTTTTGCTCCCGACGTCTAGTTTGAACGAAAGTCTAGCAGGATATATTATCCTTGGTTGAAACCCTTTTTCATTGAGGGCTCGATACATATCTTGCCATTCTCTTCTGGCTTTTAGAGTTTGAGTGGAGAAGTCTGCATATGTCTTTTTCTCTGTATGTGACTTTTTATTTTCTCTTGCTGACTTTAGGATATTTTCTTTATCCTTGCTTCTTTTCATTGTAACTATGATGTGTCTTGGTGTCTTCAGGTCTGGGTTGATTCTGTTTGGCACTCTGGGCCTCTTGGATCTTAATGTCCTTTCTGTTGTTCAAGTCTGGGAAGTTTTCTTAGATTATTTCCTCTAGAATGTTTACTTCGCCATCCTCTCTTTCTTCCTCTGGTAGACCAATTATATGAATGTTACTTCTTTTGAGAGAATCCCCTATGTATCTGTTGTTGTTTTCAGTGTCTCTCAATCTCTTTTTGAGCTCTTTTACCTCTTTATTAGTTTTTTCTAGCTCATCCTCTGACTGGCTCATTCTGTTTTCTGATTCTGTTAATCTGCTTTCCCTTCCCTCAGCTTCTTTTTTCAGTTAAGTTATAGTATTAGCTTGTTCTGCTAGTTGGCCTTTTAGCTCAGCTATTTCAGCTTTCAGTTCTCTAATTACCTTGAGGTAGCTTGTATTTTCTTTGAGGTTCTCCTCTGTTGTTTCCCTAATTCTGATTGCCCTTTCCTCCTTAGTTGTCTTCATTTCTGTGATTATTGGGTTTACTATTGCTTGCATACTTTTCTTATATAACTTCTGACTGATTTGGTGTTTCTTCTGGGCTCCTGTCCTGATTCATTGTGGTAGCAGTTTTATTTGCTCTTGATTTAACCTTTTTTTTTAATTGATGTGGTTTTTATTTTTCTGTTATGTCATTCTTCAGTTGTTGTATTTTGAGTACAAGCCACACTATACTAAAGATCTTTATGACAAGTTCAGTCATCATCCTCAGAAATTACAACAATAGTAACTGAGTCAAGGATTAATGCAGTTCAACCAATACCATTTAGCCAACAACACCTCCAGTCTAAGACAAATAGCAACCAAACAAAAGAAAAAGAGACAGAAAAAGGGAAAGCAAGAATACAAAATTATGCAAATCCACTATATTTATGTCCACTATAAATTCTAGTGATAGAAAGGGGAGAAAGGGAAGAAGAGAAGACACACACACAAATAGAGTCCACTCTGAGTCAGATTTTTTCCCCCAAATAATTCAGAAGCGAGTATCAGTGAATTCAGAAAACTAAAGAAGGAGGAAGGAAGAAAAGAACTAAAAAAAGAAATAAAGGAAAAAGAAATAAAGGTAGAAGACAAAAGGAAGAGCAGTGAAAGGAAAGAGTTTTTTTTTTTTAATTAGCTAGGAGGAGGTAGAATGGAAATTGGAGAGACGATGTAGAGAGAAACAAGTTCGTCTCACAATGGATTGGACAACCAGTTACCTAGCAATGGATAAAACAACAATGGTTAATTTTGGTCAACCTGAACATGGTGGATGGAAAAGGTAAATGTGTATATAATAATAGTAGTGGTAAAATAAAATAAAGTAGAAAATCCCTAACAGTCAGTCTGCATCTTGGACCATTTGATTGGCTGCAGGCAGCCTGACAGACAGCCAATTGTAAGAAGTATCCAAAAAAAAAAAAAAAAAAAAACCCTCCAGGTAGTCTTTCCCAGCAGGGATGAGGCTCTGATTGGTCACATATTCTGTCATTCAATTAGAGCTCCAGCCACTTAAAAAAATAGAAGTTAAAGGAAGAAGCTTGGAATGACACCCCTGGTGAGCCAGGGATCTTGGTAAAGAAAATAGCTCAGCGGGGAGCCTGCTAGGAACAGCTGCTCTGCCCCTGGGGACTGGTACTTTGGTGGGGGGGTTCAGCTCAGAAATAATCAAAAGATTTTCCTTTGTCCCCCTGATCTCCATTTGTCAGCCCAAGAGAGAGTCATGGTACTGTATTTTGGTGTCAGTCTGACCAGCCTGTGTTCAACCTCCTACAGACAGCCCAGTAACCTACCCTATCCAATAAATCATGGGTTGCAAGCTGTTGTCTATTATTCATGGCAGCTGAGGCTCGCTTCAAAGTCGCCATCTTGGCTCCACCGGTTCTCTTATTTTCAATGTTTTTTATTTCTGCTCTGATTTTAGTGATTTCTATACTTCTGATTGCTTTAGGGTTCCTTTTTCCTCTTTCTCTAAGTCCTTAAGGCTTGCAGTAAGGTTGTTTATTGAGCTTTTTCTTGTTCTCTCATGTGTGATTGTATGGCTATGAATTTCCCTCTAAGTACTGCTTTAGCGGTGTCCCAAATATTTTGATAGATTGTGTCTTCATTTTCATTTGTTTCTAGAAACATTTGAATTTCTTGCTTCAGTGCCTCTCTGTCCCAGTGGTTATTAAGAAGCATATTGTTGAGTTTCCAAGTTTTGTGACTTTTAGTAATTTTCTGTTTACTGTTGTATGTTAGATTTACTCCTCTGTGGTCTGAGAAGATATTTGGGATGACTTTAATGCTCTTGAATATTTGTTAATACTGTCTTCATGGCTTAATATGTGGTTTAACCTTAAGGATCTGCTGTGTGGTTTTGAAAAGAATATGTATTCCTGTTTTGGGGGGTGAAGAACTCTGAAAATGTCCAAGAGGCCTAGTCTGTTCACCTCTTTCATAAATTCTCTTGTTTATTTGTTCATTCTCTGCTTTGCTGATCTGTTTAAGTGTGAGAGTGCTATGTTGAAGTCTCCCACTACTACTGAATTATATTGATGTAGTTTTGTAGTTCTTTCAGTAAGTGTTTCATGTATTTTGAAGATCCCTCATTGGGTACATAGATGTTAATAATTGTTAAATCTTCTTGGTTGATTGATCTTTAATCATTATTTAATGGATTTTCATATCTTTTATTACTTCATCTAATTTAAAGTCCATGGTGTCAGAGATGAGAATGGCTGTCCCTGCCTTTTTTGTGGTCCATTAGCCTGTAGGATAGTTTTCCATTCTTTCACTTTAAGTCTATGTTTGTCTTGTTGGGTCAGGTGGGATTCTTGCAAGCAGCATACGGTTGGATTGTGTTTTCTGATCCATCCTTCCACTCTGTGCCTTTTAATTGGTGAGTTTAAGCCATTGACATTTACTGATATTATGGAGTTAAGGTATTGCTGTGCCATTGTTCAATAATTCTTTATTTGCTCTGATACATGGTAAGTATTATAGTGATGCTTTTGTTCATAAGAGGTCTTTTAGAACCTCTTTTATTGCAGGCGTGGAGATGGTTTCCTCCTTTAACTGTTGCTTGTCTGAGAAGGTTTTGATCCTTCCATCTAGTCTGAATGAAAGTCTAGTAGGATATATTATCCTTGATTGAAACTCTCTTTCATTGAGGGATCAATAGATATCTTGTGATTCCTTTCTGGCTTTTAGAGTTTGATTGGAGAAGTCTGCTGGTAGTCTTATGGGTTTTCCCCTGTATGCGACTTTTTGTTTTTCTCTTACAGCCTTTAGGATCCTTTTTTAAATCCTTCTTTTCATTGTAACTATGATGTGTCTTGGTGTCTTCAGGTGTGGGTTGATTCTGTTTTGCACTCTGTGGGCCTCTTGAATCTTGATGTCCTTTCTGTTGTTTGGGTCTGGGAAGTTTCCTTTGATTATTTCCTCTAGAATGTTTACTTTCCCCTCCTCTCTTTCTTCCTCTGGTAGACCAATTATATGAATGTTACTTCTTTTGAGATCATCCCGCATGTCTCTGTTGTTGTTTTCAGTGTCTCTCAATCTCTCTCTTTTTTAAAGCTCTTTTACCTCTTTTTAAAAATTATGTTTATTTTTATTGGATAGAGACAGCCAGAAATTGAGAGGAATGGGAAGATAAGGAGAGAGACAGAAAGACACCTGCAACCCTGCTTCACCACTTGTGAAGCTTTCCCTCTGCAAGTGGGGACCAGGGGCTTGAACCCGGGTCCTTGCACACTATAACATGTACGCTCAACCAGGTGCACCACCACTTGGCCCTTATTTTACCTCTATTCGTTTTGTCTAGCTCATCCTCTGACTGGCTAATTCTGTTTTCTGCTTCTGTTGATCTGCTTTCCCTTCCCTCAGCTTCCTTCTTCAGTGCAGTTATTGTATTAGCTTGTTCTGCTAATTGTCCTTTTAGCCCAACTTTTCCAGCTTTCAGTTCTCTATCTCGACATAGCTAGTATGTTCCTTGTCTCTCTCATCTTTTGTTTCCCTATTTCTGATAGCCCTTTCCCTCATAGTTGTCTGCATTTCTGTAAATATTAGGTTTACTATTGCTTGCTTACTGTTCTTATCTATGGTTACTTCTGACTGATTTGAAGTTTCTTCTGGGATTCTATCCTGTTTCATTGTGGTAGCAGTTTTATTTAATCTTGACTTAACCATTTTTTGTTGATTTGGTTTGTATTTTTCTGTTCTGTTGTTCTTCAGTTGTTGTGTTTTGAGTACAAACCATGCTATACTAAAGTATTTTCACAAATGCAGTCACAAACCTTGGAAATTACAACAATAGCAACTAGAACAAGGATTAATACATTTCAACCAATACCAGTTAGTCAAACAATGTCTCCCATCGAAGAAAAAAAAAAAAGAACCAAAAGTCAAAGAAAAAGAATAGAAAGGAGAAAAGGCAAAGCAAGAACAGATTATTAGTATTCAAATCTGTTGGTCTGCTTCTAAGACCCCTTCTGTTGCATTGCTTAACACTGTGGTCTATTTACATAATCACTGCTTTACCTGAGAACCACCCTGCCTGCAGGACATTGGTTTAATCCCACTGGTTCGCATTCTCTTTTTGCTCTGCCCCCTCTCCTAGTCATACCCTATTTTTACACTCTACCACTTCCTTCTTGGAGAGTATAAATGCAGATGAATAAAGCCAGCATTGAATTGCACCGTTTCCCAGCTCAGCCATGAATCTCTGGTCATCTCTCTCCCACCTATGAAGCTAGCCCAGTACACATCTATTGTTCACTCTAAATTCTAGGTATAGCAAGAAGAGAAAGAAAAGTAGAAAAGACACAAATACACACACACATAGTCCACTCCAAGTCAGATTTCTTCCACAAAATTATTTACAAATGAGTGCCAGTGAATTACAAAAGCAAAAGAAGGAAGAAGAAGAAAAAAGAGCAGTGAAAGGAAAGAGATTTTTTAATTACTTAGGAGGAGACAAAAAGAAGGGTGGAGGGAAGATGGAGAGAGAAGCAAGTTCCTCGCATAATGGATAGGAGACCCAGTCACTTATCAATGGAAAAAGCAACAACAGTTAATTTTGGTCAACCTGAAGAGGAGGGAAAAGTGATACACATATATAATAATAGTAATAATAAAATAAAATAGAATGAAAAACCCTAACAGTCAATCTGCAGCTTGGACCACTCCAGATTGGCTGCACACAGCCTGGTCTCCTTCCTAAAGCAAGTAAAGACAACCAATTATAATAAGTATCAAAAAACAAACAAAAAATCAAACAAAAAAATGAAACAAACAAAAAACCCTCCCTCTAGTCTTTCCCAGGCAGGGCTGAGGCCTTATTTGGTCAAGTATTCTGTCACTCAAATAGAGCTCCAGCCCCCTTCAAAAAGAAAAGACAAAGAAAAACACTTGGAATGTCACCCCTGCTGAGCCAGGAATCTTGGTAAAGAAAATGGCTCCAAAGGAAGCCTGCTAGGAGTAGCTGGCCAGCCCCTGGGGGCTGTCTCTGGGGTTGGGGGAAGGGTAAATTCAGAAATAGTCAAGCCAAAGATTTTTTTTTTTAAATCCTTTTGGCCTCTGTTTACCAGCCGAAGAGTGGGTTATAGGACTCTCTTGGTGTCACCCTGACCACCCCTTATTCACCCTTTCCAGAGACGGATGGCTCAAATATCCTATCCTCTCCGGAAAATCCCAGGTTGTAAGCTGCTTCTTTCTGGAGCTCACACCAGATGTTGTCTCCAAGTCGCTATTTTGACTCTGCCCCCCTTGAGCATGTAAATCTAATGTAAGTTGTAAAGGTAATTTGTTTATTTACTATGATAGAGCAAGAGAAATAGAGAGAGCTAGATATCAAAGGATAACCAGAGCAACATTCTGGTTTTTGTGATACTAGGGATTAAACTTAGGATGTAAGTCTTGAACTTCACCAATGCACCATTTCCCTAGCCTTAAGCCATTGTTAAATAATAAAAATTCAATCAAACACATTTTAAAGATCAAATTGAACATATTAAATGACTCCTGAGTACAACTATTAAGAAGAAGGTAACTCTGAAAAGTTGTATGAAATAAAAGTCAGACAGAGGAAATTATTTCAGTCTAAAGTAATCTTCTGATGGAAAATGATGAGGAAATTCCATACTGACTGTTATGCCCTGACTGTACCCCTGAGAAGAAGGTGTTCTCAGTATGAAGACTCAGTGTAGTTAGGATTACATTCCTGGGGGTAGCTGATATGACAATTAGGCTTGCTATCACTGTTTTGATGGGTTTTGTTAGCACAAATTCCTCCATTTTGGGTCTACTGTTCTATACATTTATTTATTTATTGCCACCAGGATCATTGTGGGATCAGTGCATGCATAATGAAGCCATTATTCCTGAACATTTTCTTTTTGATAGAGACAGAGAGAAATTGAGAGGGAAGGGGGATAGAGATAGAAAGAAACCCACAACACTGTTTATGAAGCTTCTGCCCTGCAGCTAGGGGTTGGGGATTGAACCTGGATTTTTGTGTTTGGTAAAGTGTGACTCAGCTGGGCATGCCAACACTTAACCCCCTATTTCCTTCCTTCCTTCCTTTCTCTCTCTTTTTAAATTTATTAAAATTTATTATTTATAAAAAGGAAACATTGACTAAACCGTAGGATAAGAGAGGTACAACTCCACATAATTCCCACCACCAGAACTCCATATCCCATCCCCTCCCCTGAGAGGTTTCCTATTCTTTACCCCTCTGAGAGCATGGACCCAAGGTCATTGTGGGATGCAGAAGATAGGTCTGGCTTCTATAATTGCTTCCCTGTTGAACATGGGCATTGACAGGTAATTCCATACTCCTAGCCTGCCTCTCTCTTTAGGTTCAAGATTGATCAACAATTTGTTTGGCTTTGTATGTTAACTCTCTTTTCAACCACCAGGTTCCAGATACTAGCATGATGCCGACCAGACTTCCCTGGACAGGCAACCCCACCAATGTGTCCTGGAGCTCTGCTTTTTTTTTTTTTTTTAACACTATGCAACTTGGTGAGTATAAGTTTGAAGATATTTGGGATCCCAAGGGAACACAGGACTCAGGGAGTGGGGAGGTGGTGGGTCAGAAAGGTTTCTTAGAAGAAAGACTACGAAATAAGTGGTTGAGAAGGGCCTGTTAGAGGTTAATCCATTCACCTAAAACATCAAGATTTATAGACTAAGCAGTGCTTAACTTGACCAGAACAAAGTGTGTGTGTGTGTGTGTGTGTGTGTGTGTGTGTGTGTGTGTGTGTGTGTAATGGGAGCAAGAGCAAATGGGTGGAAGAGAGTGGAGAGTCTTCTGTGAAAGTCCCAGGAGCTGGGATCAAGGCTAGGACTTTTTATAATGAAAGTCAAAACATGATTTTTACTTTTCTGGTAAATTATTATTATTTTTGTTGAACATTATAAAACTGGTGCCCCCATTCTTTTTGTTCATCGCAGGAGAAATCTCATATATATTTTTATTATCGTTAATTATTCAGTTAAAGTCAACTTGATTAGTGGTTAAATATGCAGATTCTGGGTGTGAATTTAGACCAGTCTTTTTAGTTCCAAATTTTCTGTGAAATAAAGATAGCAATACCCAAATGGACCTCTATGTCTGTTGGTATGTCAGCTTATATACTTTGACCCTCCTGATTGAACCACCTAAAGTGCTTAATAACAAATTACCAAATGCACTTTTATACTAGTTGGAACTGGTGCCAACTCAAGAAACCTGCAGAAAACAAAACATCTAGTGAAAGCAGGAACTGAATTTTCCTGACAGCCCTATCGGATTTCACATGTAGGTGACTCAGCTTTTCTCTAGCAACCTCCAAAATTCTTTAATTTTGTTTATTACCATTTTAATTACTAGATGACTCAAAGAACTCAGGTTTGGATTTAATTTCTAATTTCTGGTGCTCTTACTACTTTCTGTATCTGAAAATTTAACTCCTTCTTCAGTTTGGTAACATTCTTGGTTCCTTTAAACAAAAACCTTTCCAACTCTCCTTGTCTCTCTTCTCCTTCTGGTACCAGTATGAATGTTGTTCCTCTTTATGCTATCCCATACTTTTCTCATGTTATCTCTGTTTGTCTCAGTTCCCTTTAAATTATTATTTACTTATTAACTGCTGGTTTTGCTTAATAGGTTCCTCTCTTTTATCTCACTGCTTTGATTCTAGCCCCTTGTCTTTCTGCTGGTGGACTCCTATTAAAATGAAAAGATCCACAGGCAAAAGAAAACCACAAAGGAGAGAAAACCACAGCTTGTGCTGTACCCAGCTTGAAAAAAGATTTAAAAAAACGGTTGGGTGTTGAAAAGGTTGAAAGGCCTGGTAGGAATCCATCTGAAACCTGTTAATGAGAAATAAATGTAACTCCCTGCCCTCCAAGTGGGTCCAGTCTCTTCTTGAGCTAGAACACTGGAGAGCTATATTATGGAATTTTCCAGTAAGACTATGCTGATTTTTTAAAGCTTAACTATTGTATTTGTTACACATTGTCTGATTTTGTTGAAGTTTCTTTCTATTGAATTGTACATCTTAATGAGCATCCTAAAGGCCATGGCTTTGGTGTCCTCTTTAGGAGGTTTTAAATATAAATTTTTATTCTATACTGAGTTCAGTTTTGAGAGTGGTAAATCGATATGGAGTTTCCTTGGGTTTATTCTATTTGAGGTTGACTCATCTCTTGGGTCTATAGGATTATTTATGTCTTTCAAAAAAAGTTTTCCAGATTTGATAATCTTGAGTTGTTATTTCTTCTAATATTCTGGCCCCATAATTTTTTCTTGTTTTAGGACACTGATTACATGAATGCTAACTCCTATTGTCCTGCAGATTCTTTAGGCTTTGTTATTTTCCTAGTTAATTTTCTTTTGATTGTTGAAATAAGATAATCTTCATTGATCTACTTTGAGTTCCCTGATTTTTTTCTATGCTGTTGAATGTCTTTAGTGAGTTTCATATTTTTTAACTTTAAAATTCAATTCTCATTGGTTATTAATTTTTTAGTTCTAAAATGTCAACTTGATTCTTCTTTTTGTCTTCTCTTTACCATGCCTTTCTATTTTTCTTTTGTTGAAGATTGTTGAAGAATTTTTTGCTTCATAAGTGGTGAAGTAGTGTTGCAGTTGTTTCTCTGTACCTTCCTCTCAATTTCTGGCTGTCTCTATCGAGTAAATAAATAAAGACAATAAAAAATAATAAAGATAATTTTTGTAATATATTTAAAATCCCTGTGATGCACAAGTGTCAGAGAAGACCATATGAATGATTACATTTGCTTTGCTTATCATCAAATGACATGACTCAGTGTTATTTTTAATATTCTGAAGAACTTAAAACCATCATTTTAACATCAACAAAATATGTTTTAGTGGTGGGAAGACAAAAATAAAGTAGAAGAATTTTCATAATTCCAGTGCATTTATTTCTTTCCTGGAATTTCATATTTTAATTGAATAAAAAAATAGATTAGTCACAGAACCTAGATATAGACCAGGGCACAGGAGATAGAGCACATGTGCACATGTATGCATAAGTTAGGGGAGAATATATACCTTAAAGTAAAAGTGTGCAATATTTTTCAGTGACTCTGTAAGTGCAGCAAGAAAGTAGAAAGACCTGAAAAAAGGCACCATAAAGTACTTAACAAAATAGTTTCTACTTAGACCTAGATACCCTCCTCTCCTACTTCCTATTTCACTTTGTTAAATCACTCTAAGGCTACCCTTGTCAGATAAAGTAAGGGCTACAAAAGCTGGATTAGGGTAAGAGATTACCATACTTTAATGATGGTCCTTTTGGTCACAATCAGAACATCCCATCATCTGGGGCCCTAGTCTAGCCTTCTAGTCCTATTTCTAATTCTGACAACATCTCCCCAGACAATACCTTTAGCCCACTTGGATGTTAGCTGTCAGGCTCAAGCAAAAATCAGTAAAATCATAGGTCTCTTAGAATATACCTAAAATAGACTTCCTAGCTTTTTCCAAAGTGGAGACCACAAATCTCATCTGCTCTGTTTTTGCCGTTAGGTTCCTGATTATTAGACAGTTTGTTCTGCTTTATATCTTAATGTTTTTCAGCCACCAAGTTGCAGATACTACTGTGACATCAATTTGACTTTCCTGGGCAGACAACATAACCAATGTGTCCTGGAACCACACCTCTCCAGAGTTCTGCCCTACTATGGAATCATAAAAACAGTCTGGGTGTATGGATTGACCTGCCAACTCTGGTGGTGGGAATTATGTGGAATTATAACCCTCTTATCCCACAGTCTTGTCAATCATTATTAAATCAATAAAAAAAGAGACTCACAGGATTATAACAAAATATAAAAAAGAAAATGAATATATTGAAAATGTTTGATATGCTTACAAACAATAGTAAAAATGACACAACGTAACATTATTGAATTGAAAATAAACAAAGAGTGGGTCAGGAACTAATGAATCTGTCCTCTGAATGGAAAAAACTTACTGAATATGAAGGGAGTTTGACCTAAATTTCCAGGATGATTTAACAATTAAAACCACTGATAGTATCCTACTTTGAGATATGACTTTCCATTAAAGGTAAAATAAATAAATGAAATTCAGTTGGAAAATCACTGTCAGATCACCAACAAATATGTGTCATTTCATTGTTAGTGTAACTGTTAGTATCATGTCTTTTCTCATTCAAGTAGAGATTTTCTTGCCTCTTGGTTTGCATAGTGATATTGTTATGAAACAAAAATTGTGTTACATCTCTGGAGTGTTACAACTCTTGAATGTTAAAGCTCAAATGCAACTGAAGAACTTTATGTCAAATGGATTGGTTCAGATGATTACTGCTGTTTCTGAGCAAATTTCCTGCCTTGGAAGCTGGCTTTTATCCTTTTCAAATTGGGCTCTGGTGCAAACTGATTAATTACAAACAATCTTGAAAGTGGGTGGATTTAAAAAAACTTTAAAAAAAATTTTATTTATTTCCCTTTTGTTGCCCTTGTTTTTTTATTGTTGTTGTAGTTATTGTTGTTATTAATGTTGTCACTGTTAGGACAGAGAGAAATGGAGAGAGGAGGGGAAGACAGAGGGGGAGAGAAAGATAGACATCTGCAGACCTGTTTCACCACTTGTGAAGTGACTTCCCTGCAGGTGGGGAGCCGAGGGCTCGAACTGGGATCCTTATGCTGGCCCTTGTGCTTGGCGCCACGTGCGCTTAACCCACTGCACTACCGCCCAACTCCCGAAAGTGGGTAGATTTTTTATTTCATTATTTGATCTTGTGCTGGATGCTTTTGACATTGTTATGAAAATCTGTATCCTATTCAAATGTTCTATTACAAAAGGCTTATTATATGTTTGTAGTGACATAAAGTACATGTGTGTGTATGTGCATTATTATCCCCTTTTCACTGGGTACTGGTAAAAGTACCATGACTCTATTATTTTCCAAATATATTAATAGTTGACTACAGCAGGTTGGATATTGTCCTTCGTGTTTCATCTTTTTCTTAGTTTTTTGACTAAAATAAATTTTGGGGGGATATTCTTGTCTATACCTGCTGGTATTTCTAAGTTGCAGACAAACTTCTATTTAATCTGGGATACATAGGAAAAGAAAAAAAAAACCTAGGAAATTTACCACAGAGAATTATTGAGGACTCTACTATTGTCTTCTCAATATCTTTTGGACTCTTATAACTGTTTTATATATTATCCCCAGATAGTTTTAGTTGAGCATAGCAGAAGTCATGGGTAGAAATTGATCTACTTCACCTAAATGCCTTAATCGTTAATTAAAAACACAAAACAACAACAATAATAATACACCAACTGAACTATTGCATCATTGAGGCTGCTGCTCGATCTCTATAAATTATTGTTTTGCTAATTATTACTAGAAACAAAGAAATTAAGGAAGGGAAGGAAAAAGTGACACCTGCAACACAGCTTTGACACTTGTGAAGTTCCCTCCAATAGGTGGTGACTGGAGGCTTGAACTCTGGTCCTTGCACATTGTAACATGTGTGCTCAATTAGGCATCCCATGGCCTGGTCATAAACCACTGCTTTCAAAGGATGAAGGGAGTGATGCTTCTGTAGTAGGAAGACCTGGAAGTAAAGTTTTGACTTCAGCAGCAATTGGCCAAGGAGAGTACCTTATTTTTTTTAAGTAGCAGGTGCTGTGCTTTGAGTAAAAGTTGGCCAGTACCATGGTAAATGCTGGTGGAATTAGGACATGAAATGGAACCTGGAGAGTTTCAGACCTGGCTAATAATATACTTCTTTTGAAGGCTATGCACTTAACAGAGTCACCATAGTTTCTCCTGTGTTGAGTGGATTGATATGATTATTTTCTTTTTCTGTCTGGGTAGTGTAAACCAGTGCTCCTGTGCACAGCCACCCTGCACTCTGTCTTCCATTGGACTACAAAAAACAGCAGGGTTCCAGTGCAGATCTGTCTCTGAAAAGCATTGTGCTCAAGGAGGAGACCCATGGAGGCTACACAACCCATGAGGAGGCATTTAAGTTCTTTCCCAGGAACTTCGTGTTTTGGGACACCTGAGCCACTGCTCAAATCTTTGGCCACTGGCCACCTATCTTCTTTCACTCTTCGTCTTGTATCTACCCACCCACTTCCACACTAAGATTAATATGCTTGCTGAATGAAAGCACGTGTGGCTGAGCCAATGAACTTGAAGATTACAAACACGACTGGAAACTCAGAAATTCTCATGAGTCACACTTTTTATTAGCTGAGGAAACATTGGGGTTGGGAGTTAGTTGTACAGAGACCAAGGATGAAAAGTTGCCTGACAAGGTGCAGTCCAAGAGACTGTTCAGTGGCTCCTTCCAGGTAGCTGAAGGTGCAGGGAGTCTGGAAAACTTCCTGCAATATCATGAGAACGTTAACCCCTTTGCTGTCCGCGGAGACCCTCTGCAGCTCCGCAGCCTCTGCGGTGACCAAGGGGCTTTATTTGCACGGCCAGGAAGGTGCCTGCTTCTGCTGGGTCTGGTGGCACACCGGGACGCCCTTGCCACCGCTGGAGCCACCCCCAGAGGAGCCACCCCCGGAGGAGCCACCGCCTCCCCCGCAGCTGGAGTGGCAGCCGCCGCCCCCAGAGGAGCCTGCGCCGCCTCCCCCGCAGCTGGAGTAGCAGCCACCGCCGCCCCCAGAGGAACCGCCCCCACAACTGGAGCCGCCGCCTGACGAGCCCCCACTGTAGTTGGGCGCATAAGAGGTCTGGGTGGTCTGCTGGGAGGAATAGCCAGAACCGCCCCCGGACCCGCCGCCACAGCTGGAGCCGCCACCGGAGGAGCCGCCCCCGCAGCCGCCTCCTCCGCCAGAGGAACCGCCAGAGTAGCCGCCCCCGCAGCTGGAGCCGCCTCCGGAGTATCCACCCCCGCAGCTGGAGCCCCCGCCTGAGTATCCGCCCTCACAGCTGTAGCCGCCGCTGGAGCCTCCCCCACAGCCAGAGCCTCCGTAGCTCTGGCAAGGCACCTGCTGGCTGGAGGAGCTGCCACAGCTGGAACCCCCGCCGGAAGAGCCACCTCCGCAGCCGCCTCCGCCGCCAGAGGAGCCGCCCCCGCAGCCGCCTCCGCCGCCAGAGGAGCCGCCCCCGCAGCCGCCTCCGCCGCCAGAGGAGCCGCCCCCACAGCCTGAGCCACCGCCGGAGTAGCCGGCCCCGCCCCCGGAGCCGCCGCCGTAGTACTTGACGCCCCCAGAAGAGCCACCCCCGCAGCTGGAGCCTCCCCCGGAATAGCCACCTCCTCCTGAGTAGCCGCCCCCGCAGCTGGAGCTGCCGCCGCCGCCACCGCCAGAATAGCCGCCGCAGCCGGAGCCGCCGCCGCCGCCAGAATAGCCACCGCAGCCGGAGCCGCCGCCACCGCCAGAATAGCCGCCGCAGCCGGAGCCGCCGCCGCCGCCGCCTGAATATTTGACAACCCCGCCGGAGCCGCCGCCGCTGCCGCCGCAGCTGGAACCGCCGCCGCCGCCTCCGCAGCTGGAACCACCGCCGCCGCCTCCGCCACTGCAGCCACCGCCGCCACTAGAGAATCCGCAGCCGCCGCCGCTGCTGCCGCCGCCGCCGCCGCCGCCGTAGGTCTTCCCGCAGCCCATGGGGGGCTGTGGAGTGGGCTGCTTTTTTTGGTGAGACATCTTATCTAAGAAGAAAGGTAGTCCTGCAGGGAGAGCAGAGAGCATCACTGGACCAACCACTGGAGGATGCAGGAGGAGGGCACCTGCTGCGTTGGCAATGACTCCCATCAGGATGCCTGCAGACTGAACTGAGAGGCCCAGAACAGGTATCCTATTCAGGCCCAGAAACTGAGGACTGCTTGGGTTAGAGCTCTTAGAGAAGAGCTGTGTTTCTCCTTCTGGGAGTGACCTTGTTAAACTTTAAATAGCCCCTTAGTGGTGTTCTTCCTGTCCCCTGCCCTTTGCTCTGTGGTTTTGGAACATTTGATTAAACTCCCTCTAAACTTCGCTTTTTGTAGAAACATGATTGCAGAACTTCATCTTTCAGTTGTCTTTTAATCCTAGCACAGATTTTCTGAGTGCCATGTACGCAATAACTATGAGCCGCCACACAACAGAGGAGAGTTTGTCCCAATGTCAGAAGGCTATTGCACCACATTCTCTGCAGAGGCTTTTAGTACAAACTCTTGATCTGACCCACTGAACCAAACTCTGAGCACAGACTGATTATAAGAGTAGATCAGCTCCTGCGTGGTCTTGTCTGGAAATGGGGATGGACTTGAGGTTTAGTTGAGGTTTACATCTCTAACTAGAGTTACTAGCTCGCACCTGCACCATTTGTCTCTGTTCCTTTTCTGACCAGGGGCTCAGCATCTCCCAAGCTGTTTCTACCTTAGAACATCTCCCTCTGTGCTTCCTAAACCACCCCCCCCCAGCATTCTTTCTAGTTTCAGTCCTTTTTTTTTTTTTTCTGTCAGGTGTACCAGGTCCCATCAGTCCATTCACAGGCTGCACGGAACAGCCTCTGCAGAGTCTCCCTGCTCCAGAGAGTCAGGATAGACTCTCTTCTGCAGTTTACAGAACCTGCATAGCAGCAGCAACAGTAGCAATCTCTTCTGCCTGTATGAGCGCTCCACATGAGCGCTACGGGGCAGGTAGAGGTTCTACAGCTCCCAAAAGGAGAGAGGACATCCCTGTTTGCCTTAGGGTCCCCTTCACCTTTGCAGGTCTGGCCAAAGACCAGAAGAGGAAGACAGAGCCAGTGGAAGCCACACTTACCCAGAGCACCAAGAAAAGGTGAGTGAGGAGAGGAGATGCTGGCTGTGTGAGGAGCAGAGAAGCACAGAGGTTTTATACTATTGAAGAACCTGACTCATCTATTGATCTGGGCCAGCCTCTGTTACGTGACCCATGGTGATGGCCCCACCTCCTGTAATTGCAGACACGAATGGTGGCCCATTCATGAAAATTTTAGCATTCTTGAGATGGGCAGCTCAGTGTGTGGCCAGCCCCTTCCGTGATGCAATTGTACGGCCATCAGGCTGCAGGGATGACCAGCCAGAGTGGATAGCAGGCATTGTTTCTGTGAGATCTGGCATGGGTATGTGCCAAGCTCAGAGCACTTGAGGTGGCTCTTAGGGTCATGCTGGGTATGCTCTGTCTTAGGCCCACTGCTAGGTTTCTGGTCCTAGTGCTTGAGCTTAGTCTGCATTTAAGAGATAATCTGTTCCTCTTTTGCCAGAAGTTTCTCACCTCCTCAGGGTTTCATGTGTGGACCTGTTATCTTTATTTTTTTTAAATTATTTCATTGAGGATTTTATAGTTTATAGTGCTGATGTTGACAGACTATACAATCTCTCATCTCCCTCTGATAGCTGTCTGCCAGACAATCTCACCTCCAACTTAGATCTCTTTCTACCATCATGCACCAGGACCCCAAAACTCCCCCATTCCACCAAGCTGCTCCCTGTCCTCCCTCCCCAGAATCCTTTGCTTTGGTGCAATACACCAAACTTTTCTAAGTTTTACTTTGTGTTTTTAATTTTTGTTCTTTGGAGCTTGAAGGGATTATGATAAGTGAGATAAACCAAAAAGAATAGTGACTACTGAATGGTCACACACCTTTGTCTTCATCACTGAGTTGAAAGAATGAATGAATCCCCAAACTCAGTTCTGGACTGTACACCAGGGGCTATCTTTAGTGGGGATGCTTTATTTTGAGTTATTCTTGGGGATGCTTTATTTTGACTGATTCTTAGTGTGTTTGAAAACAATCACCAGATGCTTTTATTGTTAAAGAGCAAGCTAAAGGGATGGATAGCATGGTCCTTCCACCAACACTCTTGGTTCATGGGGTAATGTAGTCTCATACATACATCAATACTGACATCATTCTCAGAGGCAGCTATGGAATTGAAGGGACTTGAGTTTAAGTGACTGCGTTTCATGTTCCCCATGCTAGCTACGTTACCATGTCACAATACCTTCCCCAGTGCATCTGTCAGTCACTGAATAAGTTTGATGCTTAAGTAAGTTGTCTATCAAACCAGTATGATAAGACCCAGTTCGTGAAGACCCATGAAAAGGAAATAGCTATCTAAAATGTAGGAGGCAAGGCTGCTCTTGTTTCCTTTTGTACCATGGATGTGAAGGAATTGTTGGCTGGAAGAGACTTTGTCTATTAGGAAAATAACTAAAAATTTCCTCACCTACCCTGGGCCAGTACCATCACTTCTATGTGATGTCGTATGCTTTACATTGGCTTGTTCTAGCCCTCCCCCTCCAAGAGAATTGGATGAGTCCTGTTAATTTCGCGGGCCTGCTTGGCCCCGCCCCAAGGGACCCTGGGAGAGGGTTCCGGAGTCCGAGAGTTCCTGAGTTCCCCAGTGACCGAGTTCCTGAGTTCCGGAGTTCGAGAGTGCGAGGGTGCGAGAGTTTCTGAGTTCGAGAGTAAGGGAGAGGGTTCCTGAGTTCGAGAGAAAAAGAAAGAGTGCTTGCGCCGCCGCAAAGAGACAGCAGAGTTCTGTTTGGTGATTAGTTTGTCTTAGTTTGTGAATCGTTGTTCCTGAATAAAGAAATACAGCTGCCCTGCCCAGCCGTTGTCTCCGCGTCTCTGTTCACCACCGTGAAGCTAGCCGGCCCGGCAAGAGCATCCGAAATTTTAACAACAATGTGAGAAGAGCAGCATTCTCCCCTCCTTTCATCACTGGAACTCAATTGCTGTTGTTCAAAGTGCATATGTGAACTTGTTCTGCTCAATGGAATGTTGAAATAACAGCTCCAATAAATTGACAGCTAATTATGGTGGAGTTGTAATGATCCAAATGATCCTGATTAGATTGTAGCCTTCAAAAACTTGTGGCACCAGTTTGGGTTTGGACAGTATGAACCCAAGGTGAACTCAAGAGGAGCCAGGTATTAGGGGAGAAGAAATCAGGATTTCTCTAGAAGGCAGGTTTGTCAGCTTTGAAGCAGAGACATCACGGAGATTTTGGGGAGAAACAAGGTCCAAATAGATGGCTTCTCTGGGTATGAAAACAGAAAGTCTTATTTAGCACTAAAGAAGGAATAACCGTGGACCATGGTTCCAACCGATTTGTGAACCCACTTGCCAAAATAATGTTTCTTATCTAGTTCTCAGGAAAATGCCAGCATCATGTGGTTGAGAATTAAAGTCTGTAGCTCTATGACATGACTTTCCTTTAAAGTTTATTGTTTTTATTACTACCAGGATTATTACTGGGGCTTGGTGCTTGTACTATACATCTATCCCTACTGATGCTTTTCATTCTTTCTCTCTTTCAGCCTTTCTCTCCTCTTCCTCCCTCCCTCCCTTCCTTCCTTCCTTCCTTTCTTTCAGAGATAGAAATTGGTAAGGGAGGAGGGATAAAAAGATACACCTGCATCACTGCTCTACTGCTCATGAATCTTCCCTCTTATAGTGGGGCCTGGGGGCTTGAACCTAGGTCCTGGCAACTGGTAATAGGTGTGACACCACTTGTCTTTTGGGTGTTAAAACATATTTATTTTCTTCTTTTATAAACATCAGATTACTGATCAGCTTTGGCTATTAGTGATATGGGGTCCTCTCACAAGCAAGTCCTGTGACTACTGCTACACAACCTTCTTGTCCCCCAAACAGCATTTCTTCAGAGAGTGATGGTGAAAGCACATTGTAGCTGTTTCTTTCATGTTCTTGTCACAGTGGTAATTTTGTTCCTATATAGCATGGTTCTCTTGAAAGAGGCTATTTTTGCATGAAATTGCAAAGCTTCATAGAAGTACAGGTGACTCTAAAGAGCTAGTAACCTTTACATTGTTTGAGTTTGATTTGAAAGATCCTCTCTTTTTAATATATTTAATTTGATTATTTTGGATAGAGAGAGAAAATTTGAGAGAGATGGGGGAGAGGAGATACCTGTAACACTGTTCTACCTCTGGAGAAGCTTTCCCCCTGCAGGTGGGGGCCAGGGGCTTGAACTCAGTAACGTGTGCACTCAACCAGGTGTGCCACCACCTCGTCCTGAAGCGCTGACTCTCTTATAAGAAATCTTTGTAGTCTCTTCCTTTCTGTTAGATGTAAAATCTGAAGGCTTTATTTATTAAACCAGCCAAGGCTAGTGCACTGGACAGTGTGTAAACGTTGGTGAAGTGAAAGAAGCCTTTTCAAAATTGTGTAGGCATCTTCTTGGCTGCTTTTTTTTTTTTCCATGTCCGTCTTAACCACCAAACATAGCACTTAATAAGGCATTGATTTTATCTATATTTTATTTTAATTTTGTCATCTCTGTAGCTTCTCTGCTTCAGGCTGACATTTCAGATAGAAACAGGGAGAGTAACAGAGATACTATAGCACTGGAGTGTGGTGGGAGTTGGGCTTAAACCTGGGTTGCATGTATGGTTAGGCAGGCACCCTCTGAGTGGAACTATCTTGGCAGCCTCATTAGGGCTTTAATATTAAAGAGCTAACTAGTATGTCTGCCTAGTTAACTTTAGGTGAGGCTGATCAGCATGGCATTTGGACAGCAGGGTTCCATCTTGTGGCTTCAAGTGAACTTTGCCTGGTATGTGACTGTAAACTTGGTTCCCCACTTAATCACAGACCAGAAGTGGTGTCACTTCTGCATAAACCATGGTTGGAGGTCACAGTGTACTGAGTTAGTTTGATTATCCAACTTCAGCATTTGGAGTCTTCCAGGTTCTTGACATGCCAGGCTTTAAGATGGTTTTGAGGCACTCCACCCTTAGCATTGCTGGCACTCAGTGGGGACAGTTTTCTCTTAGTCCCTGTCTAGGAGGTGTCTCAAGGCTGCCATCTCCCTCCTCACTCCAGCCTTCCTGACTTGGTGCTCTGAAGAGGTGGTTGTCAGGGCCAGGAGATAGCTCACTCACTAGAAGCTACACGTCTTATCATGTTTTAAGCCCTAGATTAAAACTCTGACACCACATGAGAGCACCAGGGTACCAGAGGGAATCTCCAGGTTTGGTGGAGCAATACTGTGGTGTTTCTCCCTTCCTGTATCTGAGATAAAAAATGAAAAAAGTAGTCACAGAGCAGTGGACTCAAGCATGCATGAAGCCTCAGAACCACGTATACAAAACAACAACAAAACAACAGCAACAACAAAACAGTAAGAGGTGCTTATCTCTGGTTGTTTATCTGAGGTCTGGGAAAAGAACAGCTTTGCAGTGGCTCACAGCTGCTGGCATTCCTCTTCCAGGAAGTTCTCCTGGGCTCATTCTTCCTACTCAGCTTCTGTCACTGGCTCTATATTCCTTACCACTTTCCCTTTCCAGGGGCTTATGGAGTGATGATTCTAAGGAGAGCCTATCCTTTAGCCTAGCCTCCTTTTTCATGTTGTAGCTGCCCACTAGCTCCTTATTCTGCATCCCAGCCTGGAGCTTTATCAGGGGTATGGGCCTGTGAGAGGTCTATTCTGCTGGCCCCTGAAGCTCACCCCTGCAGAGTGAAGAGCAAGGCTGTTTTGTCCAAGATCTTGCCAGCAGCCTGCAGGCTGGTGAAGGAGAACAGTGCCCTGGGGCTGTGCTAGTCTGCTTTATGCACTCCTCTAAGTACAGGTGTTTGTTGATGGACCACCATCACATGTACATTTCATCCGAGCCTCACAGCAGACTTGTATGCTTAATTACTATGTTATCTTCAGGTCCCAGAGAAGAAAGAGGCACCAGAGGCTAGTGGACTTGCTAGAATACCCACAGTCTTTAGAGGGCAAAGTTAGGGTTCAGACTCAGTCATTTTGATTATAAATCTTGTGTTCTTAAACAATCTAACCCTTCTTCCTTCTGATATATATATATATATGTATATATATATATGTTTTAAAATGCAGTCATTGACATATTTGTACAGTTTTTATTATTTACCAAGTCCCCAAAGTTTTTTTTTCCTCTCCTCCCTCCCTAGAGCCCTTTGTTTTGGTGCAATATACCATGTCCAGTCTGTTTCACTTTGCGTTCTCCCACCTCATCCCTATTTATTAAGTCATGCTAATAAGTTTTGGTACTAGAGCATGATACCTTCATGACAACTCCACTGCTCCCAGAAGAGGGAAAAGAGAGAGAAATGGTGGGGTGGGGGGGGGGGGAGAAAGAGAAGCACTTGCAACACTGCTTTACCACCTGTGACGCTTCTCTCCAGCTTTGTACTGCAGTCTTCCTGAATGGTAATATGTGTTCTCTACCAGTGCACCACCACCTTCCCCCTCCACAACTCCTTGTTTTGGGTCAACATTGGTGTAGTGAAGGCATGCCACCCCAGTGGTCTCAGGGATTTTGTCTTCTGGGGAGGTGTAGGGGGGCAGAGGTTGCTCGCCTGGCATCTCACGTTCAGTGTTGTGCAGTGATAATCTGTAGGAATTGGAAGGGCATGGAAAGACCATCCAGTCAACACTTGTCTTTGTAGATTAAGAACTCAAGGCCCAGAGAGTGTAGACCACTTGTCAAGGTCACATAGCAAAGACAGAAACCGGGTCTCTGGCCTTCTGGCCCAGTGCTCTCATTTTACCAGAAACTCAGTCTGCTTCTTAGCAACTTAACTTTCTGCTTAGCAACTTAACTTCCTGCTTCTTAGCAACAACAGCAGCTTCAGGTCAGCAGTAAGACCAACTGGGGAGTAGTTCAAGTGACAGTGAAAGTGTTTTATAGCCAAGCAAACTTATTCAAGGAAGTCTCTGGGCATGGGAGTCAGTGGTGGCTGCCATGGAGCCTTCCCCAGGTGGGCAGTTGTCATGCAGCCTGAGGGCTCAGAACCTGTGTGCTTGTCACTATAGAAGCAGCATACAGGGAGAGTGGAGTGGGGAGCATGGAGCAGCCTTGGCACCAGCTTTGATCCAAGAGAGACACATGGTGTCTAGAACACAGGCTCATTGAGCACTGTTTGCTTATATCCGCAGGGATAACTTGGGTACTTTTAACCAAATCCCAAGAGTATAGAACTCTGAAATCAATATAACACAAAGGGAGAAGAAGCAGAAGCAATTTAAACTCATAACTTTTTCAGCAATTTGGCTTAAAACTTTTTAAAGAAGTATTTTTAAAATATTTCTAAATAATAGAAACAGAGTATAAGATACACGCGTGGGAGTTGGGTGGTAGCACAGCGGGTTAAGTGCAGGTGGCACAAAGCACGAGGACCGGCGTAAGGATCCTGGTTCGAGTCCCTGGCTCCCCACCTGCAGGGGAGTCGCTTCACAGGTGTTGAAACAGGTCTGCAGGTGTCTATCTTTCTCTGTCCCCTCTGTCTTCCCCTCCTCTCTCCATTTCTCTCTGTCCTATCCAACAATGACGACATCAATAATAACAGCAATAATAACTACAACAATAGAACTAGGGCAACAAATAAATATTAAAAAAAAGATACACACACATATACCTACACACACACACACACACACACACACACACGACACTTGTGTCTTCTCTCCCTTTCTCTTTCTCTCTCTTCCCTTCTGTGTGTGTGTGTGTGTGTGTGTGTGTGTGTGTGTGTGTGTGAGAGAGAGAGAGAGAGAGAGAGAGAGAGAGATGGTGGTTCAGGGGATTGAATCTGGGACTTCAGAGAGTCTTTTGCAGAGCCACTATTCTGTCTCCACTGGTGAGGCTCCTCCCCTACCTCCCTCACCTGCAAGTGGAGGCTGGGGGCTTGAACTTGGGTTCTTACATAGGTTAATGTGTGTCCTCTGCTTTGTATGCCACTGCCTGGCCTTGAACACTTCCTTTTCTTGGAGTTATTGAAACACAAGGGAAAGTCAGCCCTTTTTTTCATTTTTAAGTTCAGTTTTGACACCTAAAAGTGCTATTTTGGAGAGTTCTTCTGGGCTGCAGTGGGCTTTGGGCATGGCTTCTCTCCCTTCATACTGCTCATAGGATTAGACCTGAATACCAGAGTCTGATTCTACTCTGTCTTGGCCCTTATTCCTTAGGCATTCTGGTTATCTTGACTTTTTGATTTTTTCACCTTATTTCAGTAGCTGAACCTGTTGAATGTAGGTGGGTGATCTGGAGCAGACCTTTCCACTGTTGAAAAAATTGAGAATGGTGCAATGGGAAGATGGCTCAACATCTTAGCTCATTAGACATACATGCCTGAGTCTCCCGGTATGAACTCCATCACCACACATACCAGAGTTGTGCTCTGGATTCTATTGTGCCTTTTTAAAAAGGTATTTTATTTATTTATTTGATAGAGAGACACTGAGAGGGAAGGGGAATATAAAGAGGGAGAGAGGCCGAGAGACACATATGGCACTGCTTAACATGTGTTCTCAACCAGGTGTGCTATTACATGGCCCCACTTCTCTCTATTTCTATCCCATATAAATTTCTGTATGTCTGTCTCTATCATATTTAACAAATAAAATAAGTATTTAAAGAATAATAGAGCCAGCAAGGTAGCTCATATCAGTAGTGCACTTTGTTTTTTTATCATCTGAGCTATCTCTGGGGCTTGGTGCCTGCACAACGAATTGAGCCCCCCTTTTTTTGTTTGACAAGACAGAAAAATCAAGAGGGGAAGGTGAGAGAAAAAAGGAGAGAGGAAAAAGTAACATCTGTAGCACTACTTTACTGCTCATAAAGCTTCACCCTGCAGGTGACACAGAGGACCTCTGTCTTTGTCTTTGAATATAGTGTGTACGCAACTAGAGTGTACCACTGCCCACCCCTGTGCATTTGCTTTTTATATGTGCAGCCCAGGCTTCAACCTGGTCCCTACCACACTGGAAGATATGCTGCTATTGTGTCTATATCTCTTTCTGGCTTTCTCTGTCTGTCTGTCTCTCTTCTGTTTGTATTTTAAAATGTCAACTTGGAGTCCTTAATCACTGGCAATAACAAAAGCTGGGAATGATCTAGTTTGGGTCCCATCATGTGCCCAGAAAATTACAAGGTGAGGGTCTATGGAGCCACTGCACACATTTGGCACAACTGCCCAGGGATGCTCTTCTGCTCTGGGCTGAGAACACCTTCAAGGAAAAATCAGAACCCCGTAAATCTCCATATCTCCAGCCATCTCAAGATGGGACTTCCGAATGGACATTTGTTAAGATTTGCTAATCAGCCAAAGAGGTCATGAGAATTCACTACCTTTCCTATTGCAAATATAAACTGTTGAGATTTTCCAGGGCAGTAGCTGATATAAGCTGGCCATGGTAGATTTCCTACCAGCTGTTTCTCCCTGCATTTCCTCTTGATTTATTCTGGCCTGTGCTTTCTGGGTTCTTCCTTCTAAGGGGCTTTTTGGAGAGAGAAAGAGGAGGATCAGAGGGTCAGAAGCTGAGGTGGAGGAACCGCCATGACATGCCAATTTGCATTGCCCTCTAGTGCAAGAGACATAGAAAGGATCTTCATTCACTCCATGTGAGCCCCAGCTAATTCTAGAGGCTGGGGGGGGGGTGTGAATTTCTCCCCCCAAGAGTATCTCTTCACCTGTGGAGGAGGAGAGATTGACTGGGTAGGAGGGCTAGGGGAGGGGAGCTGGCCCACATTGTGAGTCAGCTGCACAGAGTATCATTAGCCAGGGTGGGTATAATTGTGTGGGATTAAGAAAGGCATGTGGGCAGGCATCTAGCTCACTCCTTGCTTTAGATCCTCCTGCAATCAGCATCTGTCACCTTGGGCCTCCTAGGAAGGATTAGTTTGGCTCCTGAGTGTTGTCTTAAAGGGACTTCCCTGCTGCTGGAACTGGCCCCCTTGCCCTCTTAAAAGTCATTTGAAGGTAAGATGCTAAGAGAAAAAGAAAAATGTACATGAAAACCAAACCAAACCAAACCAGTAGCCTTACTGTAAGTCATTTGAAAAGCAAAGTCACCTATAATTCCAGTAAACAAATCTTGATGCTTAAGTTTAGCTATTTTTATCTTCTTTTTTTCAGTCATTTTCTATAAACTCACAGTTTAGGGTGCTGGTTTTCTACCTGACATTGCTGTCATACTCAGGTCCCCAAGTGTCTCCGTGGTCTCTGAAGCATTCTGTTTGATGGATGTACTTCAATTGCATGTTCCATTTATGTTTGAACTTGCTATCCTATTGCATCATTATTACTATTTTTTGAGATACCTGCAGCACTGCTCCACCATGCTTATGAAGATTTTCTCATGTAGGTAGGGACCAGAAGCTTGAACCAGAAGCCAGTCCCTGCATTGGATTTTAGTGTCTTCGGACAGAGTATTGGCAGGAAGTTTATCTTCCTCCATATGTGCAGAGTGACTGCATAACAGATAAAGAGAAAGGCTGTCTGCTTAGAGTCCTGTGTTCTTTTTACATTCTCCCAACTTTTCCCATCAGAACCTAGTGGTTGCTTTTCCCAGTCTCTGCTTGACTGCACACACTCATCTTTTCCTTCTAAACTTGCTTTCCTTGCCTCTCTTTTTCTTTGTCACATGATACCATCTGCTCTGGGTCAGGATTCCCTTGGAAGTCTTGAGTGCTGAAGTAGCCCCATGTGTGTATGTATGTTGGGGCTGGAGTCATCTACTCAGTGTGGGACGTTTGGGAAAGAAATTGCCTGGGGTGCTAGGGCTAGTGAAATAGCTCACTTGAATAGTCCCCTGCTTTGCCATGTGAACAACCAGCTTCAAGTCCAGCCCCCATTGCCCTGAATGAAGTTTCAGTGCTGTGATCTCTTTCATTCTCTCTTTACCTCTCTGCTTCTATATAAAAACTGTATAAAATTTGGGGTGTTTGCTGCATTCATACTATTCAAAGGATAAGGGAATCCTGAGAATAGAGGCCTCTGGAAAAATCTTGGGGGGAGTAATCTTTCAGTTAGCTAAATTAGGAAAACATTGGCTAGTGGTTGAAAAGGTGGCTTAGTGGGTGGGATCCATACTTTGCAGGTGTGTGACCCTGGGACTCACCCTGGGTACTGCCATACTCTCTCATAAAACAGAACAAATTATTGAACAAACAAGTCTTAAAAGACTGGAGGCAAGTCCATTCGCCACCACATTGAAGGAAGCTTTGGTGCTTTTCACTTTCTCTCTCTCTGCTGCTCTATCTCTATTAAAAAAAAAGACTGGAAGATTGTTAGGATTTAGGGCTTGGCTTCTAAATGGCTTTCATGTATATTTACATGTGTATCTGTCTTCTCACACTTCAGGGTCTGTCCTAATGCCCTATTCTTCCTTCTAGGACTTGTCCTTTCTCTTCTGGAGGGTGGCTGGGATTGAGGACCCAAAGATGGATCTCTGACTTTCCCTTGTCAACCAGCTCTCAGTGGAGGCCCGCGATGACTACAAGGTTTACAGAATCTGTGTCTCTTGTCATGGTATTGACTTTGCTCTGATCATATCATGCTTCTTCTAATATATACATTATCTTCATGTCTGGATGAAGCCCAGAACCCTTAGCACAAAGGCTCAGGTGCCCTGATTTCTGCCCACATCTGACTGTCAGTCTGTGAAAGCATGTTGTTCTATACTAGTTCGATGTTTTCTCCTTCCCCATAGACATAGGCTATGCCTAATGTTTTCTTTCTCCTGTGCCTCTTTCTGCAGCTGGGAGTGATCTAGCTTATCTGTTTTTCTTTCAGTGCTTTATCAGACCTCTATCCACTGACACCTCAGTCTTAGAAAGCCAGCATCTCATTCTTCCTGCTGGGAAGCCCTCTACACCAGGCTGAACTTTTCTTGCAGGCAGGGCAGGTCTTGTTAACATCTTGCCTCTCAAATTTCCAGTGCAAGATCTGGCACAGGAGGCTGGTGTAAGGATCAGTAGACACATGAATTGACTTCTCAATGTCTACCCACTTCTGGAGCTGCAGATGTCCTCAGCAGCATGAAGTGTTGTAGCCTGGATGGCTACAACTTGTCCTATTTAAACCTCCAAGATAAAACCATCTTCTCTAGAGGGCAAGGATGGTATTGAGTCTTCTAGTAAATTTGGAGCCCATAACATACCAGGTACTTTCATGAAAAATAAAAATAGAATGAATTTTAGAATTAAGGTAGAGTAAAAAGGAAGGTAGAAAAGAGGATAGAAGAATTGTTACAGGATTTATAAAACTTTAGTTGAAATTTGGGTCCCTTCTCTAGTCTGATAACTCCAGATAATTAGAAGACCTGTTTGGCCCTCCAAAGGAGAGACAATTGAAATGGCATTATTTTAGATCCTCTTAGACAAAGATCAGAAGAGGTTACTGATTGTTTTCATCTTATTATCAACATGATTGTGATGTTCATTATTTATGGTGTTTAATTGCTTTCCATAATTAATTAGATAGTTTTGCTTCTTGTAATCCCTGCCTGTATTCATATGAATTACAGGAGAATTACAGGAGAATTATGTAAGGCAAAATATTTGTGCTATTGGTGAATCACAAGCCCTCCTTATTTAAAAGCTATGCACTGCTGTTCTTTTAAAATTTTATTAGAGATTTAATGATGATCGACAGGATTGTGAGATAAAAGGGGTACAATTCCATACAATTCCCACCACCAGAGTTCCATATACTCTCTTCTCCACTGGAAGAGTCCCCAGTCTTTATCTCTCTAGGAGTATGGACCAAAGGTTTTTATGGGGTGCAGGAGTTGAAAAGTCTGGCTTCTGTAATTGCTTCTCTATTAGACATGGGTGTTGACAGGTAGATTCATACTCCCAGCCTGTTGCTATCTTTCCCTAGAGGACAGGGCTTTGGAGAGGTGGACTCCAGGGCAATTTGGTGAGGCTCTCTGCCTAGGTAAGTCAGGTTGGCATCATGGTAGCATATACAACTTAATGCTAAAAAGCATTAAGATATAAAGCAGAACAAATTGTTTAATAATCAGGAATCTAAAGGTAAGAATATAGCAGATGAGATTTGGGGTCTCCTCCATTTTGGAAAAAGCTAGGATATTTTAGGTATATTCTAAGGTGCTTATTACTAATTTTTGCCTGAGCCTGACTGCTAACATGCAGGTGAGCTAAAAGATGGGGAGATGGTTGGAAATAGAACTAGAAAGCTGGATCAGGGCAGAAAGTAGTTCCCAAATATGGAAAAAGTATAAAAATACTGTTAACTGTAAACCCTATTAATTTAACCTAGGGCCCATGTGTATTCATATTTAGCACAGGAGCCTGTGTAATATCTGCATCCCTGTTGTCTGAGCTCAAATTCCATGGTCATGGCTAGGAACATTCTAGGTTGCACTCATTTCAGGACTATTCTTCCTCAAGTGGAAGACTATGTTGGCCCAGCCTCCCTTTGGAGAGTGGGGCAGTTTCTACTATTGTTGTTCTACACTGAGGGCAAGGCCCTGTAGAGGCTTGATGGAGATGACCAGTGACAGTGGAGAGATAGATCTATTAGAGGTCTAGGACCATCATATTTATGTGGGCAGCCCAGGATTCCCTGGCTAGGGCCCCCGATGATGGGATAGCCTAGTAGTGACCAAAAGGGCCATCATTAAAGTTGCAATACTGTTCTTTTACCTCTTAGGAAAATATTAAAGGAGGTGTTAGATTTCCTGAGTTGTTTCCCTGGTGACTTTGGAATCTGACACAAGTATTTGACTTTACCTTAAAACATGATATAAAATACTATCATCTTCATAATTATTGGATTGGTGTATGGAAGAACCAAATTCTAATCCTGAGAAAGAGATTAGTAAATGGAATTGGGAACTCTAAGGGATGTAATAATTTGGACATCTGAAAACAGAGAGAGAGGGAGAGAAGGAGGGAGAGAAGGGAGAGATAGAGATAGAGATGATAGAGATAGAGATAGAGAGAACTCCCTCATCATTCCATTAAGGAAGAGGATGGCTTTGGGTAGAGATACTGTTACCAGATTCTCAGGCAGAGAGACAGGGAACACTGAGGCTTTAATGTAGGAAGCAGTGTTTATTACGCCAGCAGACCCACAAAAGACTGGATCCCAAGCATAGTGACACTTGCCTTTTTGTACAATTATCAACTTTCCCATAATAACTCATAGCAACAAGCTTAACACCTTACTTTTTCTTTTGTGTATACAGAGAGTGCAACTTGTTTGGGTTATCAGCAGACTCTTGGGCAGAAGTAGCAGATTCTAAGGCCACTGACCAAAACCACTTTGACTACAGCAGTAGAAAGCCCTGTTTTTGCTGAGAGGAGGGGAGATGATTGCCTCCAAATGCATTTTTCTTTAACTAAGAAGTTAACCCTTTCTTTTCTCTTTGAAAGTTAAACCTTGCTTGCCTCAAGAGAGCATTTGCTATACACAGGTAAAGAAATGAATGATAATTTACAAACAGAATAAATAAAACATTATCAAATATTACTACTGAGCTTCAAACCATTCTAGGTAGATTACATGTTTTCATTTATTTGCTAATTTAGAAAGCAGATAAATGGAAGCAATCTCCCCAGGCACTTGGAAGTGACATACCAGGTAGAGTGTACACATTTACCATGTGCAAGGACCTGGGCTAAAGCTATAAGTTTCCACTTGCAGGGGGAAGCTTATCAAAGATGGTGCAGTACTACAGGTGTCTTTATCTTTCTCCTCTCTTAATTTATCCCTGTCCTATTCAGTAAAATAAGAAAAAAGAAAAAAAAAGCCACTGGGAGAAGTGAATTCCTTGTGTAGGTACTGAGCCCTAGCAATAATTCATTAAAACATAATAGAATAAAAGTAAATGATAGCTGTCAAAGTAAAGTTCTATTTTAATAATATCTTCATGGTTTGAATAGAATACAAATCTAATTTTTCCTTTATTGGTTTACAGTAAACAATAAAATACAGTAGTTTGTATATGTGTAAAACCTTAGTTTTACACATAATAGTTCAACCCCTTCTAGGTTCTCCTCTGCCATCATGTTCCAGGACCTGAACCCTTCACCCATCCCAGAATCTTTTACTTTGATGCAATACAACAACTCCTGTCCAAGTTCTGCACCAATGCAAAATTTTAAAATAAAAATGAGTATTTTAAAAAAGAAATAGTTATAGTCATGATCTAATTTTAATGTATCTTAGAGTAAACACTTCAGGTTTATGATTTTTATGAATATTATTCCTTCAGTTGAGGTAAGAGAGTGTTTCAGTAGTATACTTTTTAAGAATAAAAAGGGGGCTATGACATATATATTCAGTGGAATACTACTCTTCAATTAAAAGCAATGAGTGATTATATCATTTTGGAACAAAATGGATAGAACTGGAGGTGATTGTATTAAGTGAGATAAGTAAGAGTAAAGGACAGCTGTTAGGTGATTTTATTCACATGTGGAATGTAGATATAGATGACTAAAAATAAATGACTTTGAAAAAAATATTAGCCAAACTGTCTCTTGGACCTTTTGAGAATCATGGTGGCTATGGTGAGGTGGGGCCTTGGGTGAAGGTGTGGGGAAAGGAAAAGACAGAACTTTAGTTGAGGGTGTGGTGACTTACACTTTATGTGCTTGTGAAATCATTACTCCTGAAAGCTTATAATTTTGTAAAGCACTGCAAAATCACTGATACAAACAAATGTAAGTAAATAAATTTGACTAGGATCAGCAAAATAGCTCACTTGATAGTTTGCCTGCTTTGTTATGTGCATGACCCAGGCTTAATCCCAGCCTCCAAACAAACAAACAAATATCTTTTAAAAAATTGCAGCTGAAAAGATGATGGATCAAGCTCCTAGGGTTAAATGTCAGGTGTCAATGGGGATTGAGTAGGAGTTGAGAAGTCAGCAAGGCATCCCTGAAAAAATAATTCTTCTCCAAGTCTGATATAGTTGGGGAAGGAGGCTTGAGTAGCCTTTTCCCTTTGTCCAGTTCTCAAATATGTTTTACTGTTTTTTTTTTTCCTGAGTCACCCAGTCTTCACCTAATACTACAACTATTAGCTATGGCGCACATAGTATGTGCTAAGCTGTGCCAAATGCTTTCCAGGTGTTGCTCCACTTAAATGTCACCACACCCACATTTTACAGATGACAAAAGTGAGTTCTTAGGAGAACAAAAGATTTGTCCAAGGTTATATGTTCAAAATGTCTAAGCTAGGATGTCAGACAATATTTTTATCTGCTACCCATCTTTAAAAGTTTCCATTTTATTATATATATATATACATATATATATATATAATTTTTGAATGCTCAAGAGACAGAGAGAAAGAGAGATATTAGAGCACTGCTTAGCTCTGGCCTGTGATGGTACTGGGCATTGAACCTGGGAGCTCAGAATCTCAGGTATGAAAGTCTTTAGCATATCCATTATGCCCACCCTTTATTTTATTTTTTAATTGCCACTGTGATTATCTCTGGGGCTGGTGCTTACATGATGAACCCACCATTTCTGGCAATTATTTTTTTTCTTGATAGGGAAGAGAGAAATTGAGAGTTTATTTTATCTATTTTATTTGGAGTATCTAAACTGTATCTACATTACACATATGAATAAAACCATTTGGTTCTTGTCTAAAAAGTTTTTTTTTTCTTTTTCTTTTTAACTTAGCTACATCAGGACATATGGATGCCACATTTAACTCTGATTCTTGCTTGAAAGAGTGCCAGAGCTGGGAAACTCAAAATTCCATGGAAGATACCAAGACAAGGCAACAGCAGGGTGACATTAATTGCTGCTTTTGTGCCTAATCTATGGATGGATCAAAGGAGAGACAATGGAAGTGCTTCAGCTAAATCCTTGACTGATGGATCTGGAATTATTTTGGTTCTAGTCCAAATTGCTTGTTGTCTTTGCTGCGATGTGTTTCAGAAATGCCACGGAGTTCCGGACATGCCATGGCTGTTGTGGTTACTCTGTTTGGACAGGCCACTATGGGCATGGCCATTTGTTTTTCTCTGAAATAAGTAGTTTTCTGATTCCTGAGCCAAATGGCTCATCTTGCCACCTGTGGCAGAATAGGCTGAGTGCCCCTTAGTAGGGCTCCATATCTGTGGAGTGTTGGGCTGCTGGTGTGGCTAGTGGGCTTGTCACCAGTGCTGGAATGTAGTCTCATACTCTAACCTAGTGACATCTCCTCATGGACCAGTCACCATGCCCCAAGAGGAGATGTCAGGTTTGCAAGGGCAAGATGACCAGGGTGGGTTGAGAGAGACCTTGAAGACCTTTTGTGGTACATGTCCCATCTGAATGTCATCTCATTTTCCTTTTTCTCAAGGTGCACTAGAAATTCTCATCATAGACAAATAAAAAATGGAGTAGGCATGGAAGATCTAGAACAAATTTCTATGACTGAGAAGGATCAAGCACATTCCTACAGACCATCCAGTCTGCCAAATATCATTTTCTTGGTTCTTCTACTCATTCCAGGACAGGTACTTATCCAGGTAGTCTGACTTTCTTGTGTTGAAAATAACAGCGTGGGATAACATAGATTTTTAAAAAACTACATATGCACATATATTTTTAGAGCTCCTTGAACAATTTAAGCCCAGTGTAAGAATTTGATCATTTTACAAATCTGAAACATTACATACTTAGGCTAAAGAAAATATGGTCAGAGGTATGGTGTAGGCAGGTAGATAACTTAAAGTATTAAATCTATTCCTCCACCCTGATGTGTTACATTAATAGTGATTTATGAGATTATAACTTAATAGGAGCTTGATGTCATACCTTTCCCACTACCAAAGGACTGTGTTGCACTGACCTCACTCATAAGTCACTACTTTCTTTAAATTTTTAAAATTATATTTATTTATTAGATAGAGACAGCCAGAAATTGAGGTAGAAGTAGAGAGGGACAGAGAGACACCTGCAGTACTGCTTCACCACTTGTTAAACTTTCTCCCTGCAAGTGGGCACTGGGGGCTTGAACCTGGGTCCATGAGCATTATAACACATGCGCTCAACCAGGTACACCACCACCTGGCCCCAAGTCATTACTTTGAATACTATCAAATACTACAGCAAAAGTTATTATTATTTGGCATAACATCAGTACCATTCTCTCTAATATAGTTACTGCTTTCCTTGTTGACATTCACAATTAATTACTACAACCACCCACCATCTCCATTCCCTCCATCCCTCTACCATCACCACAACTACAATTACTACTTTCGCAGTCTCCACTAATTCTCAGATTGCTACCACTTCCACCACCTTTACCATTACTGCTGTCATCACCAGCACCATCACACCTATTACTTTTAGCACTGTCAGCACTGTTGCCATAACCTCCAGCATCATCACTACCAATTGCTATCAGAATTCATCCTCTCCATGACCACCACCACCATTATCACCATTGCTGCTGTTGCCATCTCGAGGAGTGAAGAAATGAGGAGAGAGAAATAGCTGAAGCCATTTTCAAGAAATGAGGAGAGAGAAATGGCTGAAGCCATTTTCAAGAAATGAGGGGAGAGAAATGGCTGAAGCCATTTTCAAATGACTGAAAGATCACAGGAGAAAATTTAAAGTTATTATGGGTAGTATTAGAGTTAAAAATTCAACAGGAATAATGAACTGGGAGGACTCTACCCAGTTGAATATACGTATTACCTTGCACAAAGACTGGAGTTTGAGCCTCAGTCTTCATGGACTGGGAAGACCATTCATGAATGGTGAATCAAGTATTAGAAGTTTCTATCTTTCATTGTTCCTCTTTATCTCCCCCTTCTCAATTCTGCTGTTTTATCATATAAAATATAAATAAAAAGAAAAAGAAAAAGATGCCTACATGGAGCAGTGTACTTGTAGTCTCACTGATAACCCTGGTGGAAGTAAAATAAATAAATAAAATTAAAATTAAAATGCATTTGGGTAAACATAAGTAATGTTTTTCATGGATCTAGAAGGGACAAGAAGAATAGGAAGTTTGTTGATAAAAATGATGAGTATAGGTGGAATCTAAGGAACAAAGCCAGGGGTAATAGAGGATAGACCCTTAGTGGACTGTGGTCTTTCACAAAAGATCTGGGCACTCAGGGATAGGGCAGGTGGGGAAGGGGGCTGAGCGGGTAGGATTCTGTGGAGGAAGATGGCAGCTTGGTGGAGGGGAAGGCATGCTGATATGTGGAACTGTACCTTTATGGAGATAAAGTCCTGTGCATTTCTTCAATAAGGTGATTTAAAAAATCGATTCTGAATAATTAGAGCATGCTGAGATTATTTTCCAAAGTTTACAAGTAGCTAGACTGATCCAGTAACTGGCCTTCTTTCTAGTCTAGTCCCTCACAGATGCTTGAACTCCTCTACAGCATTCCTGAAGAGTGGTTGTCAAAACTGTTGACTGTCTATAGTAGCAGGATGCACATTTCATCCTGAAGTTGCTGTTTACTTTTGGCTATTTCATTTTTATAAGTTTCTAATCATTGTGCAGCAATGTAATATATTTTTAAAGAAAAATTAAACAATTTTAGCCCTTGATGAAATTCTTCCTGATAACAATTCCCTATCCTTGTCCCTAAGTTCATAATGCCTTTACACCAGTTACCTGTCTTATGCTTTGTTGTGAATGTTTTGTACTTAGTATTTTTTGCTTTATGCACATATTTAGAAACTAAATAATGTTGTATAAAGTGTCTAGTTTACATAAGTATCATACTGTATGCGTCTTTCTGTTCCTTTTTTATTATTGGACAATAAATTAATCAGTGGGTGGGGTGGTTGGAGGTGAGTCAGAAAAATAGGTCACCTAGCTAAAGCTCTGCTTTGTCACATGTGTGACCTAGGTTCAAGCCTAGCCCCCACCACACTAAAGGAAATTCCACTGTTTTGGTTTCTCTCTCTCTCTCTCTCTCTCTCTCTCTCTCTCTCCCTCCCTCCCTACCTCCCTCCCCTCTCTTTCTGAAGAAGTCAATTCTGAGCTGTGCAGTCCCAGAAATGACTAAAAATAAAGACAAATTATGAGGATGGTTAAATAATGGATCCTGGAGCCAAACAGTTTGAATTAAAGTCACAGCTTTCTTAGTTAACACTCATTATCTAAGTCATTGAGTCTCCCTTAGCTTCATTTTTTCTCTTGGACCTGATTATAATCTGAAATGTGACATACCTATCACCACAGGGTTCTTGGATATAGGTATTCCACATTCCAGTTTACTACCAGTTCCAAGAGAAACACAGAATACATTGTGAGTATTAAATAAGGCATTGAGAATAGTGACTTACATGTACTGTTGACAGATATAAAGTCACATTCTTTCATGTCATAATTCCTTGGTAATTTGCAGTTTGGATCTGCCAAGTCTATTTAGCAATTTCTGCTCTGATGGCTCTGAATTTTACTATTGCAAACAGGTTTCTATAAATACCTCTTTTACACATGAATGATAGTTTCCCAAAGGCAGAGCGGTAAGATTGCCACACTTAACATTTTAAAGTCTTTATTAGAAAAATATAATGAGTATATATCTTTCTACTGTTTTTTTCTTTCTGTGTTTTGGTCTTGGTTCTATTCCATTGAGCATCCCAGGTTATATACAGTAGCTCTGAGGTAGTAGATATCTCTGTTCAGGACCAGCAACCTCAGGCTGAGATAAACTTGGGGGCCAGGGGTTCACTGCTTTCAAAGTTTACTAAAAATTCCTATAGTGGGGCTAGGTGGTGGTGCATTTGGTTAAGCACACACATTACAGTGAGGGAGAGCCCAAATTCAAGCCCCTATTCCCCACCTGCACCTGTAGGGGGAAACTTCATAGTGGTGAAGCACTGCTGCAGGTTATCTATCTATCATCTATCTATCTGTCTGTCTGTCTACCTATTCCTTCCTTCTCAACTTCTGTCTATTATATAATCATTATAAATAAGTCAATCAGATTTTAAAATCTATGTAAGAATGAGTGGCAGTTATACTTAGTGAAGTAAGTAATGAAGTGAAGGAAAACTGTAGGGTTGTTTCATTTATATGTGGAATATAGAGAATTGAAACATATGAACTTGAAAAAAAAGAAAACAAATTTAATCAACCCATTTCTATGCAATCAACCCATATCTATGACCTGGGTAGAACTATAATGGTTATTGTTTGAGGCAGATGGGAGCACAAGACTTTGATGGTGGAAGTGGCATAGTAGAATTATAGTAGAACCCTTATTATCTTATAGACTCATAAATTACTATTAAATGACTAATAAAATCTTCAAAAAGTCCATAAGATATAACTCCAGATCACTGTGGTAGAACCACCGTGACTCATGAATAGAGTAAAACAAAACGTGATTACTTATGGTCAGTCACAGAGCTATATAGGTAGCAGAGCCTTTGCATAGGAAACATTGAATCAACCCATGTCAACCTCCAAGTATTCAGTTGAACACGTAGAACACATTTCCGGAACATGACAGTATTATTCCAGGTTGACTGGATGATTGGGGCTCCAGAGTCAGTCACTATCTTTGCTATTACCTGTATCCCGTTAGATTGTGATGATAATGTTCCTCTCTTGTGTCTTTGATTAACAAGATGTTTCTGAGTCAGATTAATGGCCTGAAACCATGGTTTCAATCCCTGCTTGATCCAGCTTCCCTATGTCTCTCTGTAACTGCAGACCACACTCTCAAACTTTGAACAGAAGTTGGTGATAAAGTTGTCATAATTATTACTCTTGGTTTTCCTCTTTTTAATATTTTCTTTTTTATTAGTGATTTAAAAATGATTAACAAGATGGTAAGGTAAGAGGTGTGCAATTCTCACCACCAGAGTTCTGTATCCCATCCTCTCCATTGGAAGGTTCCCTATTCTTTGTCCTTCTGGGTGTATGGACCAGACTTCTTTATGCGGTGCAGAGGGTGGCAGGTCTGACTTCTGTAATTGCTTCTCTGTTAAGCATGGATGTTGGCAGGCTGATCCATATCCCCAGCCTGATTCTATCTTTCCCTAGTGGGAAAGGTTACTTTTTAAAAACACTTCCAGAAATGATAAATGTAGACATAGTTAAGTGAAAACGTAGATGCAGATAAAAAACTTACTTATTTGGTGTCAGAGAAATAGCTCATTTGGATAGTGTGGTGATTTGCCATGTGGACTTCCCAGGTTCTAGCTTGGTCCCCCTTTGAATTGGAGGAAGCTTCAGTGCTGTAGTCCCTTTCACTCTGTCTATACATCTATCTAAAATAAACAAACGAGGCCAGGTGGTGGTGCGCCTGGTTGAGTGCACATTTGACAATGTGCAGGACCCATGTTTGAGCCTCCCATTCCCCACCTGTAGGAGAAAAGCTTTGTGAGTGCTGCAGGTGTCTGTCTGTCTGTCTCTCTCTCTCTCTCCCTCCCACTCCCTACCCTCTTGATTATTATCTGTCTCTGTCCAGTAAATAAAGATAAAATACGAATTAATAAAAATACAATAAGTAAAATAAAACAAAATATTAAAAAATAAACAAATGAATGAAAGGATGGATGAATGAATACAAATCTGTAATGGAGCAGATAGGTGGCTAAGGAGTTAAATTGTCCTGGATGTTAAGGAAAAAAACTTTAAACACTTGGAATCTGAGAAGGGAAATTTGACTGGTTTTAGTTATTGGAGTGCCATACTGGAAAATAAATTTATTCTGACTGAGAAAACTGTTCTGGAGCAATAGGGAAATGGCACCACTTGTTTGCTAAGAAACTGGAGACAGAAATGAAAACACAACCTTGTGCCGGGAGCCAAAACCTTAGCTAAGTCTCTCACATAACCTGTGAGCGGACATTCCGATCATTGGAACTGAGATTACCATCTAGCTGTTTGGAAAGTTGCTCACCCACCTCCCTACCCCCACTACCTTAGCAGAACTTCCTCATGGTGTGTGCTTAAAATGCGGCTGTAAAATAAAATTTTCAGAGCTTGATCAGATCTCATGACTTGCTCTTGTTCTTCGTGTCTCTTGTCCCCTCCATTGTCTCGCCCCCTATCCTAGGTTTCTGTCGATAACTTCACAGGCCGGGGCAACCTTGCCCTGCAGGAACCCACACTGGAGCTGGGGGTAGGTGTGTAGATGAGTGATTGTGCAACCTGGAAGAGCAGCTGCATCCAGATATGACTCCTTATCACACCCAGGGTACCCTGGGGTGTCTGTGGAGTGATCAGGTATCTTGCTAGGCAGGGAGTGTGGGCCCAATCCAGGGTTAGTGTGTCCTCTACGCAGTGGGGGCATGTGGTTCCTCCCCATCCACGGGAAAGGCTAGATCAGCATCCATTTGTTACCCCTTCTGGAAAACCTGCTCCTGGAATGGGCCTGAGTTTGCGGGAGCAGCTCAGTAGGCCATTGGGCAACCTGGCCCCTTGGATTTCAGGGGCAAGGAAAATGAGATTTCTTAACTGCTCTGCTACAGGGATAGGTGGGTGGAAGGGCCTGTGATGAAATGGGGGACAGCCCTACCTCATCTCACCGTCACAGGACCCTGGGGCCCCTGGGCTCTGTGGGCAGCCACACCCCTGTAATCTGGGAAAGTGGGGTGCCTTATGAGAAAGTGGGGTGCCCTCCAGGAAAGTGGGGTGTCATCTGCACTGTAGTTCTCCTCCATGTGCTCAGATGTTTTCATTTACATCCCCCCCCCCAAATGGCAAATATATGAACCACATGGGGAAGGCTTTTGCAACCAGAGCCTGGTTTTTGAAATTATTTTTATTTTATTATTGTTTTTTAAAATAGCTTTTCCACTTTTTGAGGGTGTACTGATGATTTATAGTATAGTTGTTGACATGAAGGTACAATTTCTCATGATCCTGTGATAGGTGGATGTAGAATACTGTCTTCTCCAACTTAGTTCCTTTTCCACCATCACACACCAGGACCTCAAAGCCTCTTTATCCCATCCCTTCCCCTCCTTCCACAGAATCCTTTGTTTTGGTGCAATATTATTATTTTATTTTGCCACCAGGGTATTCTCTATGGCTCAGTGGCTGTATGACAAATCCATTGCTACTGATGGATTTTTTCCCTTTTTCCCCCTCTTCTATTTGATAAGACAGAGAAATTGATAGGGGAGGGTGAGGTAGGGAGAGAGAATGAGGAACACTTGCAGCATTGCCTTACTATTTGTGAAGCTGTTGTCCTGCAGATAGGGAGCAAGGGCTTGAACCTGGGTCCTTGTGCATGATATGGTGTGTGGTTTACTGTGTGCACCATCACCAGACCCTCATGATGTTTTTATGAGACAGAGGATTCCAAATGCTCCTGAGGATGCCAGGAGGAGCAGTGATGAGCTTTGTGTAACATGTCCTGGAGAACAGGGACAGTGTACACAGAGAGAAAAGCTAGGTCCCCCTATTTTGCTTTGGTGCTCGAGATGCCCACTTTCTCTGGCCCTGATTTCTAGCTCATCTAGGCTTGTGTCTGAATGTCTAAAAAGCTCTAGCACATGGTAAAAACTTGTAGGTCTTCATGAATTAACTGTAGACTCACAGTTTGTATTTATGATGGATTGCCATCTCCTATTACCTCAAATGCCTTTGCAAACACTTATTATTCACTTTTTGTTCATGTTTCTATTAACACACCATTCCCCACTATCTTACCAAATTTATGAAACAAATGGAAAATAACAATTAGATGGGCGGAGCCTAGATGGTGACTGGAATGTAGCAGCACCAGTGGGCTCTGACATCAACTGCTAGAAAGCCTTGAAATCCTGGCCTTCAGCGGGACAAGCAAGGAGGCATCCTAAAGGTAGACCAGGGAAGTGATTATAATTCAATTTGGGTTAAAAATTAGAGCAAAAAGAAAGGAAATTTCTTGATTATTTCTCTCAGCTCCCCTCTCCCCAAAACCAGACCCCAGGGGTAGGGAGCTGCTGCTAGCAGGCTCCCCGTGGAGCTCCTTTCTTTACCAAGATTCCTGGCCCACCGGGGTGCCATTAAACCCTGCTTCCAAATTTCTAGGCTATTTCTGTTGTTCCTCTGAGTAAGGGACTTAGACCCATTCAGGTGACAATTAGCTAATCAAGCAAGCCTCACCCAGCCTGGGAAAGACTGCTTGAAAGTTTTTTTTTTTTCTTTTTTCACGTTTGTTTTGTATTGTGTTTTCTTTCTCAATCAGTTGTCTAGACTAAATGTACATAGGCTAACAGGGAGCTGTCCAAGCTGTAGACCCACTGCCTGGGCTTTTTACTCTGTTCTATTTTACACATACTATTATATATACACGCATATCCCTTCCCCCCCTCAGGTGACCAAAATTAACTCTTAGTATACTTTCCATTGCTAGACAACAAGAATTATCATCCACTGTGAGAGAAACTTGTCTTACTTTTCACACCTCCTCTATACACTATTGCCCTTCTCCCATCTCCAAGCCAATTAAAAAAATATATATATACAACTCTCCTTTCACTGTTTTTTTTTCTTTCTGTTTCCTTCTTTTTTCTTTTCTCTATTTTTTCCCCTGTCTTCCTTTCTCCCTTCCTCCTCCCTCTGCCTTCTGAATTCACTGATACTTATTTGTGAACTATTTCAGGGAAGAAGTCTGACTCAGAGCAGACTCTCTGTGTGTGTCTCTGCTCTCCTTCCCTTTCCCCTCTTGCTACCCCTAGAATCTACACTGGACAGTAGATTTGCATAATTGTCTATTCCTGCTATCCCTATTTTCCTTTCTATTTCTTTTTCATTTAGATTTGGTTGCTATTTTTTCTTCAACTGGAGACATTGTGGGACTAACTGGTATTGGTTAAACTGCTTAAGTCATTGCTTTAGTTACTATTGTAATTTCTGAGGGTGGTGATTGCATTTGGCATAAAGGTATTTAGTATAGTGTGGCTTGTACATAAAACAAAGCAACTGAGAAACAACAGAACATAAAAATAAAAAACACATTAAAATGGGTAGATCAAGAGCAAATAAAAATGCTAATACAATGAATGAAGACAAGAGCCTAGAAGAAACTACAAATCAGCCAGAAGTAACCATATATAAGAAAAGCATGCAAGCAATAATAAATTTATTAGTCACAGAAATGAAAACAACTTTGGAGGAAAGGAATAGCAATATTAGGGAAACAACAGATGAGACCCTCAAGGAAAATACTAACTACCTTGAGGCAATTAGAGAACTGAAAGCTGAAATAGCTGTAATGAAGAAAACAGCCGAGGGAAGGGAAAGCAGACTAGCAGAAGCAGAAAACAGAATTACTCAGACAGAGGATGAGTTAGAGAAAACTAAGAAAGAGGTGAAAGAGCTCAAAAAGAGATTGAGAGACACTAAAAACAACAACATAGACATATGGGATGATCTCAAAGAAGTAACATTTGTATAATTGGCATGCCAGAGGAGATCCAAAAGGCTAACAAACATATGAAAAACTGCTCCAGGTGGCTGATTATTAGAGAAATGCAAATAAAAACAACAATGAGATACCACCTAACCCCTGTGAGAATGGCATACATCAAAAAGGACAGCAGCAACAAATGTTGGAGAGGCTGTGGGGAGAGAGGAACCTTTCTGCACTGCAGGTATGAATGTTAAATTGGTCCAGCCTCTCTAGAGAGCAGTCTGGAGAACTCTCACAAGGCTAGACATAGATCTTCCATATGACCCAGTAATTCCTCTCTTGGGTATATACCCCAAGGATTCCATAATGCCCAACCAAAAAGATATGTGTACATCTATATTCATAGCAGCACAATTCATAATAGCTAAAACCTGGAAGCAACCCAGGTGCCCAACAGCAGATGAGTGGCTGAGAAAGCTGTGGTACATATACACAATGGAATACTATGCAGCGATTAAGAACAATGAGCCCGCCTTATCTGACCCATCCTAGACAGTGCTAAAAGGAATTATGTTAAGTGAGCTAAGTCAGAAAGATAAAGATGAGTATGGGATGTCCCCACTCATCAACAGAAGTTGAGAAAGACGAACAGAAAGGGAAACTAAAAGCAGGATCTGATTAAATTGAGAGCAGGGCACCAATGTAAAAACACCGTGGTGAAGGGGAGGGTGGTCATTGGGATCTCCAGCACAGCAGAGGGTGGCGGGGCTGGGGTGGGTGGTGGGGATGGGACACAGTCTTTTGGTGGTGGGAATGGTGTTTATGGACAATCCTATTAAAGTGTAAACATTATATAAACCACTAATTAATATGAGAGGCGAAAAACTGATGATATGTCTAGAACTTCTTAAAACACAGACTGAGTCTTTTTAATACATAGGCTGTCTTTGATATGTTCTCTCCCAAAAGCCTAGACCAGGGAAGACAGAAGCAACCGATAGCACAGCTATATACAAGATGCTGGGTACTATACCCCAAACCCTATCAAAGGGACTTTACAAAGTTAACCCTATCACCAAATACTGTGATGATAACAATAACTATCCATTGTCTTCTTGAACCCTAAGACAACAGGAACCTCACATTTCCACTATAGAGCCTGTATTTCCCCCAGTCCTGGAACCTTAGGGTGGGGCCCACTTTTCTGCTTGCTGCTCTTAATTATAATCAAATAATATTGCATCCGAGGATCGCAACCTAATAAACACAATGAGTGCCACCCCAGCATGCTTCACTTCAAACTGTGTCCAGAGACTTCAGGTGTGGAATGACAACACTTCATCTTCATCACTCAAGTGAGACCTTTCCTTTCATAGTATTCTCTAATTCCGTTCCAGGTGTTCCACTCCCCAATAAAGTCCCCATACCTAGATATAGTCCAGGTCCCCTCTGATAGAGCATAGGTTCACTTGTGCCCATAAACTAGGGGAAAAATATACACCTGAGAGCAGAATTACACAAGAGCATGCAGGGAATACCCCCAACACTTCATCTGCACTATTACAGTCTTAAGGTCCATGATTGTTCAACAATTTGTTTGGCTTTGTATGTTAACTCTCGTTTCAGCCACCAGGTTCTGGATGCCAGCGAGATGCTGACCAGATTTCCCTGGACAGACGACCCCAGCAATGCATACTGGAGCTCCACTTCCTCAGAGCCCCGCCCTACTAAGGAAAGAGAGAGACAGACTGGGAGTATGGATCGACCAGTCAACGCCCATGTTCAGCTGGGAAGCAATTACAGAAGCCAGACCTTCCACCCTCTGCAACCCACAACGACCCTGGATCCATACTCCCAGAGAGATAGAGAATGGGAAAGCTATCAGGGGAGGGGATGGGATATGGAGATTGGGTTATGGGAATTGTGCAGAATTGTACCCCTCTTATTCTATGGTTTTGTTAATGTCTCCTTTCTTAAATAAAAAATAACAATTAAGGAAAGAAAAATGAATCAGACATAGGAATCAAGGGAATAGACTTTTAAAAAAATCATTGTAAAGTAACAAAGTGTATAACTTTCTACTGCAAAGCCTGCTCATACATAATATTTGAAGAAAAAGATAGCATCACAGGCCTACCTAAATCTAGAGGATAAAAACTCCTCTGTATTATTTTATTCTATTTTAAGTATTTTATTTTTAACTGTGTGTGTGTGGGGGGGAGAGGGATAGGGAGAAGGGGAGAGAGAGAGGGAGAATATGAGAGAAGAGCACTGCTCAGCTCTGGCTTATGTCGGTGTGGAGGATTGAACCTGGGACCACAGAGCCTCAGGCCTGAAGGTCTTTAGCCCCTTAAGGTCCACTTTTTTTTTCTTTCTAATTTTAAATTAATATATCATTACATTTCCACATTGTGTTTTAATAACCTAGCAATCCCACTGTATGACTATAACCCAATACCTTCTCTAGTGCTGACAATTTACATTGTTTTCTTTTCCTTGGTTGATACAAAACTGTTGCAGTTAAGGTCCTTGTAAATATGAATGAATTGATTTTTCTCCATCATCTCTGGAGTTACACCAGTCTTAACTGACTTTTTTTCAGATAGAGACAGAAAGAGAGAGGGGCAAGGACACACCTCTGGAGTTCCAACACTCAAGACTAATGCCCAGTTCTGTCTTCTGCCAGACTTTGGAGAATGTCACAGAACCATGACTTCCTTCCTGCTAAACATGGGGAAACAATAATAGTGCCTCCTCTGCTGCATTGTATGAGACACATGTGACTTAATCCAAGCAAAGCCTGGATATCCTGGCTGGCCCTGGGAGTACAATGCGCTCAGCCACCATCACTGTGATGATTGTTGCTCTCTCTGCCAACCTGTCTTGAAAGAGTATCCCAATTTAAAATTCCATGTGCATGTCTACCCACAAGTTTGTCAACAATGGGTGTTATAATTTCTTTTCTTATTTGTTGCTTGCCACTGAGGTAGATTGTGACCTGAGGTTTATTTTGACAACTAGTGATGGACATGTGCTTAGTACCTTTACTAGTATGTACTATTTACCATTTATTCCTGGGTTTTGGGAGACTATTCACCTTATTTTTCCTTCTTTTATGCCACCAGGGTTATCTCTGGTGCTAGGTGCCTGCACAACTCCACTGTTCCTGGTGTTTTGCTTATATATAGGAGATGAGAGACAGAGTGAAATAGAGAGGGTGAGATAGAGAGAATGAGAGATACATTGCTTCACCACTTCTGAGGAATGGGAATTTGAACCTGGGCTCTCGCTCATGTTAATATGTGCAAGCTACTAATGCTCCACCATGCAGCCTCTGTTCATCTTTACATAGCTGCTATTACTATGTTAAAGTCTTTGTGCTATTAAATTTTGTTAGCATAGAACTTGTATTTTCCTTTGTTGTTCTTACCTATACTTGTACAGTAAGGAGCCTTTCATGAGATCAATGTATCTATATTTTTATATCATTTTAATCTTATAATAATTCTCTCACTTTGCCATCTTGGATTCAACAATAATTTGGAATTTAATATGATTAATTAATTATTGTTAAATTATCAGTTAATTATTGTAGACTAGATAGTATATTCCTGTTTATCTGTTCTACTAGTATGTTTTTTCCTACACATGTATTTATTTTATTTCTTATGCTTGTTATTTTAATCTATCATTTTTTTTTATTGCCACCACTGTTGTTTTCGACGGGTTAGGTTGTTTTCACCGGGCTGGCTTCATGGGTGGGTAACAGACGACCAGGGACTCATGGCTGGGTTGTACGCAGTATCTCTTTATTCATGCAGGACACAGCACAATCTAAGACGAGCTAAGCTGAACTCAAGGTAAAGTACTGTAAAACTCACAATGCTGTCTTTATATATACTTGCCAAGTAAGGTGGAAACAGGATGTGACATAGAGAGGGTGGAGAGAAAAGTGACTGGTGAAAATCAGAGTGTGACAAAGAGGGGGCAGATTAGGCGAGAATCCTATCACTGAACCACAAATGCCCTGGAGGGAGGGTGGAACTTGTTAACAGTGGTTATGTAAATAGAATGAAGTGGTTATGTAAATAGAATAGTGTTAAGCAGGGGGGATTTAAACCAAATGAAACAGAAGGGGTCTTATGCATACCAACACACCACCAGGGTTATCATGGGGCTTAGTGCTTAGTGATGAATCCACTGCTCCTAGAGGCTATTTTTATTTTCCTTTTTTCCCCCTCTTTATTTCTTTTCTTTTTTAAATTTTATTTTCATTTTTTCTTTTCTTGTTTTCTTCTTTCTCTCTCTTCCTTTCTTTTTGTAAACATAAAAGAGAATTTGAGAAGGAAAGGGGGAAAGAAAAACACTTCAGTAATCTTTCAGTCATGAAAGCTGTTCCCAGCAGGTGGGCACCAGAGACCTGGATCTGGGTCCTGGTGTGTAGTAATGTGTATTTTTCTACCCAGTGCAATACCACCTGCCTTCATTTTAAATATTTTGTAGTTTTAAGAAAGATTTTAGTACCTGCTGAGGCAAGCCTACTCTTACTTTAATTTTTTAAGAAGTATTTTCTTGAGGTTGGAGAAATATCTCACTGAGTAGATGCCTCCTTTGTCACTTTGAAGCCCCAGCACCACATGGGGAGTGCTGCCAGGCCACTGGGGAAGTTTTAGTGTTGTGTGCCTCTCTCTGAATGAAAAAGTTAGCTTGTAGTAGTAAAATTGAGTATGTATGAGGTCCTGGCAACATACACACACACTAATTTTTTTTGTTTTCATATTATGGTTTCTATAAAAATAACACTAGAATAATTTTTGTCACTTTTAGGAAGAATACTGATTTTAATTAGAATTGCGTTCAGTTTATAAACCACTAAAGGGGGAGTGATTGCTGTTTGTGTATAACCTTTGTACTTTCCTACATAAAATCAAGGAAGGTGTTTTGTATTTAAGATATCTAAAAATAAACTTTAAACTTTAGAATCAATTCAGAAAAGTTGCAAAGATAGTAGACCATTTTTAGACAAAATGGCTTTTGTGTAAAAAAAAATCCAGTTTCCCTTGTTCCTCACATCTTACATTGCTATGTGTATTTGCCAGAAGCAATGAGCCTATATTATGATGCTGGTTTTAGTGGGTGGACTGTGGCACAACCTGAAAAGCACACTTCACAATGTGCGAGGACCCAGGTTTGAGCCCTTGATCTCAGGGGACAAGCTACACAAAGGGTGGAGCAGGCAGCATGTGTTGCTCTTTCCCTCCTCTCATTTCCCCCTCTATTCTCCTTTTTCTCTCTGTCTCCATCATGAGATAAAAAACAATTAAAAAGTGTCCTTTTATTAACTATCCACACTGTATTTGGATTTTGTTAGTTTTCTCCTAATACCTTAGGATCCATTCAGAATTTCATAACTATGGCTTCTCATTTTTTTTTTTTTATTTTAAACAATTTTTAATTTATTAGCTTATTTGATGAGGGACACACACACACACACCAGAGCACTACTCAGCTCTGGCTTATCTTGATCAACTATTGTTTCATTTTTTTTCATTTTTTTTTTGCAGATTTATTTTTATTTATTTTTATTTCTTTATTGGGGAATTAATGTTTTATATTTGACAGTACATACAATAGTTTGTACATGCATAACATTTCCAAGTTTTCCATATAACAATATAACCTCCACTAGATCCTCTGTCATCATTTTTGGACCTGTATTCTACACCCCCTTCCACCCCCAACCACAGAGTCTTTTACTTTGGTGGAATACGCCAGTTCCAGTTCAGGTTCTACTTGTGTTTTCTCTTCTGATCTTGTTTTTCAGCTTCTGCCTGAGAGTGAGATCATCCCATATTCATCTTTCTCTTTCTGACTTATTTCACATAACATGATTTCTTCAAGCTCCGTCCAAGTTCAGCTGAAAACGGTGAAGTCACCTTTTTTTATAGCTGAGTATTATTCCATTGTGTATATATACCACAACTTGCTCAGCAACTCATCTGTTGTTGGACACCTGGGTTGTCTCCAGGTTTTGGCTATTACAAATTGTGCTGCTAAGAACATATGTGTACACAGATCATTTTGGATGGATGTGCTGGGTTCCTTAGGATATATTCCCAGGAGAGGAATTGCAGGGTCATAGGGTAGGTCCATTTCTAGCTTTCTGAGAGTTCTCCAGACTGTTCTCCAGAGGTTGGACCAATTTACAGGAGGGTTTCTTTGACCCCACAACCTCTCCAGCATTTGTTGCTGTTACCTTTTCTGATGTATGACATTCTCACAGAAGTGAAGTGGTATCTCATTGTTGTCTTTATTGGCATTTCTATGACAATCAAAGACTTGGAGAACTTTTTCATGTGTTTCTTGGCCTTTTGGGTCTCTTCTGTGTTGAATATTATGTCCATATCCTCTCCCCATTTCTGAATGGGGTTATTTGTTTTTCTTGTTGTTGAGTTTGGCAAGCTCTGTATATATAATGGTTATTAAACTCTTATCTGATGTATGGCAGGTAATGATCTCCCATTCTGTGAGGGGACTCTTGGTTTGGGTAGTGGTTTCTTTTGCTGTGAAGAAGCTTTTTAATTTGATGTAGTCCCATAGGATTATGCTTGCCTTAGTCTTCTTTGTAATTGTATTTGTTTCACTGAAGATGTCTTTAAAATTTATGTGGAAAAGACTTCTGCCAATATTTTCCTCTAAGTATCTGATAGTTTCTGGTCTAACATCCAAGTCCTTGATCCACTTGGAATTTACTTTTGTATTTGGTGAAGTATAGTGGCTCAGTTTCATTCTTCTGCATGTTTCAGCCCTTTTTTGTTTCCAACACCATTTGTTGAAGAGACCCTACTTTCCCCATTTAATATTCTGGGCACCTTTGTCAGAGATTAGATGTCCATAGCTGTGAGGGCTTACTTTCAGGCTCTCAGTTCTTTTATTTATTTTTTTCATTTATTTATTTATTTAAAAGAGGAGACATTAACAAAACCATAGGATAGGAGGGATGCAACTCCACACAGTTCCCACCACCAGATCTCTATATTCTATCCCATCCCCTGATAGCTTTCCCATTATTTATCCCTCTGGGAGTATGGACCCAAGGTCATTGTGTGTTGCAGAAGGTGGAAGGTCTGGCTTCTGTAATTGCTTCCCCACTGAACATGGGCGTTGACTTGTTGGTCCATACTCCCAGTCTGCCTCTCTCTTTCCCTAATAGAGTGGGTCTCTGGGGAAACAGAGCTCCAGAACACATTGGTGTGGCCATCTGTCCAAGGAAGTCTGGTCGGCATCATGTTGGCATCTCGAACCTGGTGACTCACAGTTTTCAGTATCAGGCTCTCAATTCTGTCCCACTGGTCAGTGTGTATATTCATGTTCCATTACCAAGCTGTTTTGATGGCAATGGCCCTATAGTAATTTGAGGTCTGGGTGTGTGATGTCTCTGGTTCTGTTTTTTCTTCTCAAGATTGTTTTGGATATTCTAGGTCTTTTCTAGTTCCAGATATATAGCAAAACTTGTGGACCCATATAAGATTAAGCCAATAAAGGATTTATTTAGCAAGTACAATAGTCATGAAGAAATGATTCTAGTTAAGAGAACAGGAAAAGTCTGAAGTGTGCAATCAAGCCACCCAAGACCACCATGTGTGAGGATAAGTCCAAAATCCAATCCAACAGGTGCGTGCTGCAGTGGAGGTGACCCGGCAAGAGAGCGAATGCTCTGAGCTCCTGCTTTTTATGCATCCCCCGCTACGTATCCTCCTACAGCAGATGTCATCACTCCAGCAGATGTCATCACTCTCGTCACTCGTATGCTAGTAGTCTCAAACTCCTCTTGGGGTCAGAACACAGATAAACATTTGCAGCATTTGTTCTATTCTCCTGAAAACTGTGGTTGGGATCTTGATGGGGATAGTATTAAATTTGTAGATGGTTCTGGGTAGTATATTCATTTGATGATGTTAAATCTTCCAACCAATATCTTTCCATGTCTTTGTGTCTTGTTCAATTTCCTTGAGTAGTGACTCATAATATTCAGTATACAAGTCTTTCACTTCTTTGTTTAGGTTTACTCCTAGATATTTTATTGTTTCTGTTGCTATAGTAAAAGGAATTGATTTCTGGATTTCATCCTCTTCTAACCTAGTGTTTGCATAGAGGAATGCCACTGACTTTTGAATGCTAATTTTGTAGCCTGACACCTTACTGTATTGCCTGATGATTTCCAAAAGCTTCTTGCTGGATTCCTTAGGTTTTTCTGTGTATACTATCATGTCATCTGCAAATAGGGAGAGTTTCACTTCTTCTCTTCCAATATGTATGCCTTGAATTCCTTGCTCCTGCCTGATTGCTATGGCAAGCACTTCCAACCCTATGTTGAGTAATAATGGTGATAGTGGGCAGCCCTTTCTAGTACCTGATGTGAGGGGAAATGCTTCCAGTTTTTCACCATTGAGTATGATGTTGGCTGTAGGTTTGCTATATATAGACTCCACTCTCTTCAAGAATTTTCCATCTATTGCCATTCTTTGTAGTGTTTTGATCATAAAGGGATATTGGATTTTGTCAAAGGCTTTCTCTGCATCTATTGATATGTGGTTTTTGGTCTTGCTTTTGTTGATGTGATGGATCATGTTGATTGATTTACATATATTAAACCAACCTTGCATCCCTGGGATAAACCCTACTTGGTCATGATGAACAATCTTTTTAATAGACTGCTGTATCTGGTTGGCTAGAATTTTGTTCAGTATTTTAGCATTTGTGTTCATCAGAGATATTGGTCTGTAGTTTTCTTTTTTTGGTTGTGTCCCTGTCTGCTTTTGGTATCAGAGTGATGTTGGCTTCATAGAAGCTGGAAGGGAGTATTCCAGTGTCTTCAATCTTCTGGAAGACTTTTAAAAGTAGAGGTATTAGTTCTTCTTTGAAGGTTTTTAGAATTCATTTGTAAAATCATCTGGTTCAGGACTTTTATTCTTGGGGAGGTTTTTGACAAATATTTCAATTTCTTTAGCTGTGATGGGCCTGTTCTTATTATCTAGTTCCTCTTTATTTAATTTTGGAAGTTTGTAGGTGTCTACATTTCTTCCAGGTTCTCTAGCTTGCTGGCATATAGTTGTTCATAAAAGTCTTGCATGATACGCTGAATTTCTGCAGTGTCTGTTGTGATATCTCCTCTTTCATTTATGATCTCATTTATTTGGGTCTTCTCCTTTTTTTGTCTTGTGAGTCTGGCTACAGGTTTTGTCTATTTTGCTCAATCTTTTGAAGAAGCAACATTTACTTTTGTTGATCTTTTGTATGGTTTTCTTATTTTCAATGTTATTTATTTCTGCCCTCACTTTAGTTATTTCTGTCACTCTGGTTGCTTTAGGGTTCCCTTGTTTTTTTTCTTCTAGGTCTTTAAGATATGCAATCAGGCTGTTTATTTGTGCTTTTGCTTGTTTCCTAGTGTATGCTTGTATGTCTCTGAACTTCCCTTGTTCATAGTACTTGTTGTAAATTAACTTAAAAAGAGGTTAAGAGTGGGGGCTGCCTTGGCATGTAAAATGGTTCACAGTGGGGGCTGGGAACTGGTTTAAACAATACAAGGTTTATTAGGGTAAAACAGGTAAAAGGCAAAATAAGCATTTATCATCAAGGATTAAGAGTACGCTTGTTACATAAAGTCTAAGTATAGTTATCAAAAGTTTATTCCCATAGATAAACAATTATCAGCTGAGGTATAGATTGCTCATGGCTGTATGGGAGTCTTAAAAGTTTACTGGCTAACAGAGTCATACATGTTCAGTTCCCAGAAGAAGTAGCCATGGTACACTGTGGAGATGCTTCTGACCAGGAGAAGAAGCAGCAGCCAAACAGACTCAAGTGCTCAAAATTCCTTGCTTTTATATATTCCCTTCTCTGAAGCACCTCCTCAGGGTGACATTATCTTTATGCTAATAGTCCCAAACTCTTGCTGGGGTCACCACAAGTACTGCCTTAACTGTGTCTCAAGTATTTTGATAGCTTGCGTCTTCATTTTCATTGAGCTCTCGAAACATTTTGATTTCTTCCTTTATTTCCTCTTAGACCCAGTAGTTGTTAAGTAGTGTACTGTTCAGCTTCCACATTTTGGGATTACTACTAATCTTTTGTTGATTTTTAGGTGTATAGTTTAATTCCACTGTTTTCTGAGACAATGCTTGGGATGATTTCAATGCTCTTGAATTTACTGATGTCGTTGTGGCCTAACATGTGGTCTATCCTTGAGAATGACCCATGTGGACTTGAGTAGAATGTGTATTCCAGTTTCTTGGAGTAAATTATTCTGAAAATGTCCAGTAGTTCTAGTTTATCTACCTCCTCATTTAGCTCCCTCATATCTTTATTGATTTTCTGCCTGCATGATCTGTCAAGTTGAGAGAGTAGGCTGTTGAAGTCCCCTACTATTACTGTGTTGATATTAATATAGTGCTGCAGCTGTTTCAGTAGATGTTTGATGTATTTCGATAGCTTCTTATTGGGTGCATAGATGTTAATACTTTTAAAGTTGTCTTGATTAACTGATCCCTTGAGCATTAAGTAGTGTCCATCCCTATCTTTTTAATTTTATTTATTTTAAAGTCTATCATGTCAGATATGAGAAGAGCTGTTCCTGCCCTTTTTTGTGGGCCATTGGCTTGTATGATAGTTTTCCATCCTTTTACTTTAAATCTTTGTCTTGTTGAGTTAGGGGGGTTTCCTGTAGACAGCATATTTTTGGGTTGTGTTTTCTAATTCATCTTCCTACTCTGTGCCTTTTAATAGGTGAATTCAGACCGTTGACATTTATTGATATCAAAGATTGAAGATATTTTAACACCATCCTCGTAGATTTTTAGAGAGTTCTGATAGATGGCCTATTTATGGTGGTCTGACTGTTTACAGGAGACCTTTCAGAACTTCTTTCAGGACAGGCTTGATGAAAGTTGATTCTTTCAACTGTTGCTTGTCTGAGAAGGTGTTTATGCCTCCATCTACTCTGAATGAGAGTCTAGCAGGATACAGTAGTCTTGGCTGAAAGTCTTTCTCACTGAAAACTCGAAAGATATCTTGCTATTCTCTTCTGGCCTGTAGTGTTTGTGTGGAGAAATCTACTGCTAGTCTTATGGGTTTTCCTCTGTAGGTGACTCTTTGTTTTTCTCTTGCAGCTTTCAGGATCCTTTCTTTATCCTTATTCCTTTCCATTCTAAATATGATGTGTTTAGGTGTCTTTAAGTCTGGGTTAATTCTGTTTGGGACCCTCTGGGCTTCTTGAACCTTTATGTCTTTGATGTTGTCTAGATTAGAGAGGTTCTCAGTTATTATGTCCTCAAGATGGTTTTCTTCCCCTTCTTCTCTTTCTTCCTCTGGTAAGCCAACTATAGGACTTATAGTATTTCTTTTGAATTCATCCCATAGGTCTCTGTTGTTGTTTTCAGTATCTCTTTTTTGACATCTCTTACTTCTTTTTCATTTGTCTGTAATTTGTCCTCGATCTTGCTAATTCTGTCTTCAGCCTCATTTATTCTCTTCTCTCTCCCCTCTACTGTTTTCTGGAGTTCATCTATTTTGTTACCCTGTTCTGATACTGTTTTAGCTTGTTCAGTTCAGCTATATCAGCTTTCAGCTCTCTAATAACCTTGAGATAATTAGTGTTTTCTTCCAGGGTCTCATTTGTTGTTTCTGCATTTCTGATGACAATTCTTTCAAACACTTTACTCACTCCTGTGATTATTTCCTTAACTAGTGTTTTGATGTTGACCTCATTATTTTGTGCTTCAACCTTTGGGGGGCTTTTAGGTGGACTCTTGTCCTGGTTCATTTCTCCAATATTTCTTCTTGTTGGTTTAACCATTTTATATAGTATGTTATGAGGTCCTTCTCTCAGTACTTTTCAAAGTACTGATCACTCTTGCCTGGATTGACTTGTGTCTAAGTAAGGTAATTAAAGCGTTCACTGTTGTGGAAATTGACAGTTGTTTCAATATTATTTTAATCCCCGAGTTGGAGCTTAGAGGCTTAAAAGCCTCTTTTCTTCTTTTTCTACCCTGTAGGCTACGGGAACCTGAGGGCTTTTAAACTATAAGTAGGTTTCTTAGCTTAATCCCTCACTCCTGACCAAAAGATAAATCAGAGTGGGTCAGGGATAATCCGGTGGTTATGCAAAAAGACTCTCACAGCCCTACTGGTAGGCCACTGAGGTATTGATCTTCTCCTGAGTTTCCTGGTTAGTTCTCTGTTCCTTGGTGTCAGCACAGGGCCTCATCCCTGCTGCTGCACCATCTGAGGGCAGTAGAAATGGAGACTCACAGATGCATTTTGTGATTCTTAGGGGAGTCCTCTCCTCCCTTCAGCTATCTTTTTGTTGGTGAAACAGACTGGAGATGGTGTCCCAACTGGTAAACTGCTAGATTGTTACCAGTCACTTAATCTCTCCCTAGGCTTCTTTCTGTCCACGAGCCACATGTGTTTGCACTCACCAGTGATTTGGTGGGTTCCTGAAGTCATTCTATTCCTGTCTTATTGCGGTCCCAGATGATCTCCTTTGGTATTCCTAGCTGACCTGTCACATGATTACAAGTTCTTTGTTCCCCAAGTTTTATTTTATTGGGGTGTTAATGGTTGATAGTATAGTCTTAGGTTATGAATTCTTAGTGTAGAGATGGGTCAAAACATAAACTATTAAAAAGAAAAGAAGGGGTCAAAATTAGTCACAGATTTCATTTTCCTCAAGAAAAATGTTATTGGAACCTTGTAGAGGAGGCATTGGGTGGCATGGACCTTCAGGTTTCCATTAGGTGTGTTATGACACCCAGAAATTATTGGGTGAGTGTTGTAGGGAGAGTTGAACCTGGTAGAGTGTACACATTACTATGTGCAAGGACCTAGGTTCAAGCCCCTGGTCTCTGACTGCATAGAGGAAGGTTCAGAAGAAGTGGAGCAATGGCAAAGGTGTCTCCCCATCTCTCTGTCCCTCTCTGTTTCTTCACCATTGTAAAAAATGGGCATTGGAAAGGCACCTTCCTAGATGCCTATTCCCAGTGCTTGGAAATGTGTTTGTGTGTGTTTGAGGAACCAGGTGAACAGCTTAAGATGGGTGATGAAATCTGAGAAGTCAAACCAGAGCATGGATATACTTGGCAGACTGCCACTGGGTGCAGAGTCAGCTCTCTGGAGTCCCCTGCAGGTAAGGTAGGGGAGTCGTTCTGACTCTGGTCCTGGTTCAGTCCTACTGTACAAGCAAGGTTCCCCTAGTCTCGTAATTTGCTGGGTTCTTTCTGGACCACTTTCTGCCATCTTGATTTGGATGTGAAATGGTCTCACATCTTTATACCTCCCCCACACTCCCACAGCCACTGCCATCCTTTCTAGGACAACCTGAGATTCGCTTTGTAAAATTATTGAGTCAACAGAATATTGGTGAAACTCCACCAAAGTTAGCTATTCTGAGTAATGAACAGTAAATCTGATACACACTTTCTGCCTGTGACTTGGTTCTTACTTACTCCCTTAAAGCCTTACTCTAATCATGATCTCTAGATTGTATTCTAGCATGTATTCTCAGCTGTGCCTGACTTGCAGACATAAATCTGTTACAATCAGAAAGTGCTATTAAACAGGCTGGGTGGTGGTGTGCCTAGTAGAGTATATACATTGCCATATGACAGGACTTAGGTTCAAGCTTCTGGTCCCATACTACAGGGGGAAGCTTCACAAGCTGTGGAGTAGAGCTTCAAGTGTTTCTCTTTCATCCTTTCTATCTTCCTCTTTCCTCTAGATTTCTCTGTCTTTATCCAGTCAATCAATCAATCAATCAATCAATCAGTCAATCAATAAAATACTTTAAAAATGTGAAAGGAAAAAAGATTACCAGGAGTGGTGGATTCCTTGTGAAAACACTGATCCCTAGCAATAAACTTGGTGACAAAAAAATCTATTGTACATACATAATTTATGTGATGTGTATGTGTGTGTATGGCTGGGTGGTGGTGCTCCTGGTTGAATACATGCACAACCAAGTTACTGGTCTCCATTTACAGGGGAGAAGTTTCATGTGTGGTTGAGCAGTACTGCAGGTACCTCCCTTTCTGTTTCTTTTCCTTTTATTTCTTATTCTCTTTTGTTAAAAGAAAGAAAAAATGGTGAAAAAGGGAGAGTGGTGGTGGAACCATGATGACACTGAACTCCAGAGACAACCCTGCTATCAATAAAAGGTAGTAGGTTAATTATAAAGGGGATGCTAAACATTGCAATATTACTAACTCCTGGAAATGTTTTCCACCCAAAGTGCCACTTTGCACTATCAAACTTTAAGGACCAAGCAAACATTTAACTTTAGTCTTAATTTCTGAGCTCACAGATGATTTGGGCCCATGGAGATGGGATCATATTTGTGGTTTTGAGTCATACTTGGAGTATCACATTGATTCTTTGATGTTCATGACTTGATAAGCTATTCAAAAGCTTTGTGGGAACACACTTTATTTTGCAAGCTAAGTAAGTAGAAATATAAGTGACCCTAAATGCCAGCAATTCTAGGTGAAATTGAAGCTGTCCTGGTTGGGCAACACCTGGTAGAACATACATTAAGTGTGCAACCTAGATTCAAATTTTTGTTCCCCAATTGCACGGGGTGGGGGTGCTTCATGAGCAGTAATCCAGGTGTGTGTTTCTCTCTCTCCCTCTATATCTCTCCCCTTTCTTTCAATTCCTCTCTGTCTCTTTCCAAAAATGAAAGAGAGAAAGAAGAAAATAATAAGCACCTTGCCAGGAACAGTGAAGTTACCGTGCAAGCACTGAGCCCCAGAGATAACTCTGGTGGCAGGAAAAAAAAATTGAAGCTAAGGTTTATTGTTGCTGTTGTTATTGTTATTCAGTTTTTTTTTTTAATTTTGAGTTGCTGCTCAAGTACATCTGCTTTTGTGAATGCCCTTCCTCAGCTGGACAATTTTCTCATGCCAAGTGCATCACACTGCATTCTCAGTCTCTGTGTTTGCCTTTGTTTTTCTTTTCTTTTCTTTTTTTTTTTAAATTTTTTATTTAAGAAAGGATTAGTGAACAAAAGCATGAGGTAGGAGGGGTACAACTCCACACAATTCCCAACACCCAATCCCCATAACCCACCCCCTCCCATAGCTTTCCCATTCTCTATCCCTCTGGGAGCATGGACCCAGGGTCGTTGAGGGTCTCAGAAGGTAGAAGGTCTGGCTTCTGTAATTGCTTCCCCGCTGAACATGGGCGTTGACTGGTCGGTCCATACTCCCAGTCTGCCTCTCTCTTTCCCTAGTAGGGTGTGACTCTGGGGAAGCGGAGCTCCAGGACACATTGGTGGGGTCTTCAATCCAGGGAAGCCTAGCCAGCATCCTGGTGGCATCTGGAACCTGGTGATTGACAATTTTCTCATGCCAAGTGCATCACACTGCATTCTCAGTCTCTGTGTTTGCCTTTGTTTTTCTTTTCTTTTCTTTTTTTAAAAAATATTTTATTTTATTTATTTATTCCCTTTTGTTGCCCTTGTTGTTTTATTGTTGTAGTTATTATTGTTGTTGTTGTCGTTGTGGGATAGGACAGAGAGAAACGGAGAGAGGAGGGGAAGACAGAGAGGGGGAGAGAAAGATAGACACCTGCAGACCTGCTTCACCGCCTGTGAAGCGACTCCCCTGCAGGTGGGGAGCCGGGGTTCGAACCGGAATCCTTATGCCGGTCCTTGTGCTTTGCGCCACCTGCGCTTAACCCGCTGCGGTACAGCCTGACTCCCTCTTTTTTTTTTTTTTTTAATTGCCACTGGGGTTATAGCTGGAGCTCAGTGCTGGCACTACAAATCTACTGCAATGTCATTTCTCTCTCATCCTTTTCTACTTTATTTGATAGGACAGAGAGAATTTGAGAGGAGAGAGGAAGATAGAAAGATAGAAAGGTAGACACCTGCAGAACTGCTTCACTACTTGTTTAGCATCTTCACCCCCTGCCATTGCAACTGGGGTCTTTGTGCATGTGTGCACTCAACTGGATGCTCCACTGTCCAGCCCCCTAACATCTGTCTTTCTCAGCAGGCCTTGAGGACAGTGACTCCCTCTTAAATATTCTCTGAATTCCTAGGACCTGACACTTGTGAATGGACTTGCCATGTAGCGTCACGAGTGACTTTTGCACTAACTCTAGCTACCCAGCATTCTCCACAAGAGACACTGGCCACTAGTCTGTAGCATGAGGCTGGCATTTAAGCGTTCCTCCTCTTTAAACCTTTCACCTCAGAGCTGTGGGTAGGTTCCCATGTTGACTCTGTGTGTGAGAATATGGCTGACTTGTCATCCATTGTCCTTCCTGAATGCTGCCTAGAGCCACCATATGTCAGTGCTAGAATGGATACAAAGCCCTGCAAGGAGAACCACATCCTTTCAGAGGAAAAGGCTGCTTAGTTCTGTCACCCATGCTTTCTTTTTTTCAATCTTTAAAGATTTAATAATTTATTTTTAGATATAGAGAGACAGAGACAGAGAGAAATTGAAAGAAACCATAACACTGAAGCTTCCTTCAGTGCAGTGGGGGCTGGGCTAGCACAAGGCAAAGCAACATACTATCCAAGTGAGCTATTTTGCCAACAGGAGATCTCTTGTCTTTATATGTAAATTTTATCAAAGGTCAAAAGCAGGAGTATTTTGTATTCCTGCATTATTCATAGCTTTAAAAATTAGCTCAATTATTTAATTTATATTTTAGATTGAGGCAGAGAGATATAGTGAAAGACCACAGCACTGAAGCTTCTTCCTTCAGTTCAGTTAGGGCCGGGCTTGAACATGGGTCACATACATGGCAAAGAAGTGCATTATCCAAGTGAGCAGTTTTGCCAGCCTGAAGCCTCTGGCTTTGTATCTACCTCTTCTAGAGCTGGTACCCAGAGGGTTTCATCTGCATTCAAGGACAGAGAATATTTAGTTTCCACTGGACTATCCCTGGGACTCAGTGCCTGCATGATACTACTACTGAGAGTGGTTGTTCAATTTTTTATTTTTTGATAGAGGGCAAAAGACAGAGATAAAGAGAGGGAGGGAGGGAGGGAGAGAGAGAGAGAGACAGAGAGAGACAGACAGACTGAGACCTGTAGCACTGCTCCATCACTCATCAAGTTTCCCTCTGCAGGTGGGGACTAGGCCCTTGAATTCTGGTCTCTGCTCTGTAACTTGTGCTCTCTACCATCCAAATCCCAGGGTTTTTTATGCCCTTTGAGGCCACGGGTAGGGTTGTCAACAAGACCAATCAGCACCAGGGTGGGCCTGTCCCACCTGGATACTCTGGTGGCAGTGATAATTACTAGCTGGCCCTCTTCCCTGCTTCATATCCGGCCCCTCCTACAGCCTGTCACAATATGCCTTGCATAACTGTCATCTTTTAAAGGCACTTGGGGCACTCTCCCATGAGTCAGTCTTACTGAGTCACATCATCTTTCAAACAGGTGTGCCCTTAGGAGTGTCCTTGGGGTCTGAAGAGCTAGGCTGAGGGTGGGATACCACTGTAGGCTTGCCCAGGGCCCTGTGAACACCTAAAGCTGGAATTCCAGGTCATTCAATGTCACCCTCATTTCTTGAGCCCTGGTTCACCTCTGACACCAGAAGTTTTGCCTTGAAAACTTGGTCAAGGTAAATGTAGGTGATGATGGTGGGAGGTTGATTAAACTATGATGTTCAGAGTGTTGGAATGTTTAACCCTAGCCTTATAGAGATTTTGACCTCAGTAGAGTTATTTAGTCTCTGGGTGGACAAGTACTTAGCATAGTTTAAACAGGGCTCCTTAGACATAATTGAGAAGTAAGTCAATCTATTATTGTTGTTGCTGAATATCATTTCTTCTTAAAGATCAAAGTTGGACAAGAGTAAAGATAAAGGTGTGAGAGATCCATCCCCTCAAATTTTGGAGGACTTTTCCATGTGGGTGTTTTCTGAGGCCTGGGGCTTGTTCTTGCCCTCAAATTGAGTGCTTGTACAACTCCACTTAGCAACCATTTTATCCACTTTTTATTTGGTAGAGGTGAGAGACAGAGAAAACTAGAGCAGGAGAGAGGCAAAGCAGAGGAGAGACACCTGTAGTACTGCTCCACTCTAGATGAAAAATATCCCCGCATATGGTAACTTGTGCTCTACCAGATGCACTACTGCTGGTCCCCTGGAGGTGGATAAAACTGTGCCTCTCTACTTCCTCTCTACTTCCTCTTAAGACTCCAGAGATGCTGCAGGGCTGTAGTGGACTCTTTCTGACCTTCAGATCAGGGAGCCTATTAGGTGGGATAATTCCCCAGACAAGAGGTAAAACCTGAGACATTTGACCTTAGACTGAGGACCTGACAATGGACACATCACAGAAGTATTGTATTACTAAACATTACTACAGCCTCAGGCAAGAGCAAAGTTCTGGGACCAGGCACAGTTCCAGCACCTAGGTACTTGCCTTGGCTGGTATATGTGTGTGTACCTTTTTGTAAGCCCATGTATGTTCTTTCTGCATATACACATGCATATTTGTACACATATGCATGCACACATATTTTTATTGCTAGGGATTATCTCTAGGGCTTGGTGCCTATACTATGACTCCATTGCTTCTGAAGCCCTTTTTTTTTTTTTTTACTTCCTTTTTACTTGATAGGACAGAGAGAAATTTAAAGGGAAGGGGAAGATAGAGAAGGAGAAAGAGACACCCATGGCACTGCTCTACTGCTTGTGAAGTCTACTCTTATGCAGATAGAGACCTTATTCAACATTGGTCCTTGAATAAGCTAATGTGTATGTTCAGCTTGGTGTGCAACTGCCCACCCCCAATAAGTATATGTTAAATGCATGTACAACTGTGCAGATGTGTTTTGCACATGTGTGTGAGCACTTGTGCTTGTGTGTATCCCTACAGAGGACGACGTGTGTGTGTGTGTGTGTGTGTGCGCACAGCACTTGGTGTGATGGTACACTGTGTAGACCTCATGCATGTGGGAGCCCCTGGAGAATGAGGAGAAGGCACTCCATCTCCAAGCAGTCATGGTAGTGCAAATATCTGGGTCTGGGCTGTGTGGACTCAGTGGTATAGCCCCCTACTGGCCTAAGCATTGTCACCAGCCCTGACTCAGCCTGTTGTGTTGGCCCTCGGGTGGGGCTGCTTCTGTAACTGGGGCATGAATTCCAGGTCCACCCCAGGAAGCCCTATAAATGGATCTGGGCTTGGCTGCTTTCTTCTCCCTGGGTCTCAGGAAGAGGATGCTAGGCCCTGCTTCTGCCCAATAGGCTGCCCACGAAGGCACCTATACCCAGACAGCCTTCACCAGGGCCCTTCCCACCTAGGCACTTCTGCTCAGCAGGCAGCCTAATTGGGCACAGAGACCCTGAACACCTCTGGGGCACAGCAAAATAGTGATAGAACTGCTCTTTGGGGGCTCACAGCCCAGTGTGGGGTCTGGCATTCATGCAAACATGGGACACCCAGTGGGGGACCTAGAGGGGACATGCAGCCCTCAAGCTATTATCAGGAGAGCCACTCAGAGGAGATGACACCTAGGATGGGATTGATAGGTGTTTGCTTGCCTAGTGGTGAGTGGGGAACAGGCTATTTCAGCAGAGGGAGGTACTGGCAGCTTCTAGTATGTTCTGGGAACTTGTAGATGCCTGGAAGTCTTGGGGTCATTGGTTACAGGGTCTTGGGCTTTTGTTGGGTGGATCTCTCACTGGCTACAGTGTTGTCACCTCCTATCCCACACACCCCATCTTGCTCTGAGCTCAAGGCTTTGAACCTCAACTTGTGCTTTCTTAAGCAAGAAGAACTACATGCAACTCAGATGCAAGCTGCACTTCCTATTGCACTGAAGGAAATTTTGGTACTGTGGTCACTTTCACTCTCTCTTTTTGACTCTCTGCCTCTATCTAAAGAATAATAATGACAAGAAAAATAAAAAACGTAAAGGAAGAGAAATAGAAAGGAATGTAGCATTGGACTGTGGAAATAAGCATAATGGTTATACCTCTGTGTTTCCTGACTTATTGGCATTTGACTTGAACTCTTTTTTACAGTTCTAATATTTTTTATTGATTACATTTGAGAGAGAGAGAAAGAGAGGGAGAGAGAGAGAGAGACAGAGACCAGAACACTGCTCAACTCTGGCTCACTGTGGTCAGAGTTCAGCTTGAGACTTCAGAGTCTCAGGAATGAAAGTCTTGCAGAACCATTATGCTTTCTCCTCAGTCCTTGACTCCAGCAAACTCTCTGTTCTTCCATGTACTCCTACCTTTTGCCTCTCAGACCTAGCTCTCCTCCCTTGGATGACCCTCACCAGCTGGCTGGACAAGCCGCTTCCACCATGCAGCCTCAAGATGTTGCAGCCTTGCCATCAGTAGAATTCCCTTTTCTCCTTCTCAGGTGAGTTCAGCATGCCCACATCTCTAAGGACCTTCTGAGTGATGACTCTCAAATCCATATTTCTGGTTCCAAAATCTCTGGATCCTGGACCTAACTATCCAAATATATCCTAGCTATCAATTTTCTTTTTCTTTTTTTTCTTTTCTTCCCTGGACAGACAACCCCACCAGTGTGTTCTGGAGCTCTGATTCCCTGGAGCCCTTCCCCACTAGGGCAAGAGAGAGACAGGCTAGGAGTATGGATTGACCTGTCAATGCCCATGTTTAGTGGGGAAGCAATTACAGAAGCCAGACCTTCCACCTTCTGTATCCCACAATGACCTTGGGTCCATACTCCCAGAGGGTTAAAGAATAGGAAAACTCTCAGGGGAGGGGATGGGATACAGAGTTCTGATGGTGGGAATATTGTGGAGTTGTACCCCTCTTATCTTATAGTTTAGTCAATGTTTCCTTTTTATAAATAAAAAATTTAAAAAAAACAACAAGTATACAAATAAACATATACCCATCCTGACTGTGATGTCCTCAAACCAATATCTTTCTTTTCTTTACCTACATGTCTTCCTTCTTTCCCTCCTTCCTTCCTTCCTTCCTTCCTTCCTTCCTTCCTTCCTTCCTTCCCCCCTCCCTGCCCTCTTTCTTTCTTTCTCTCCAGGATTATTGCTGGGGTTTGGTGCCAGCTCTATGAATCCACTACTCCCAGAGACCACCCCCCCCTTTTTTAAATACTGGATAGGACAGAGAGAAATTGAGGAGGGAGGAGATTGAAAGGGACAAAAACACCTGCAGACCTGCTTCACTGCTTGTGAAATTTCCAAGATGCAGGAGGGGAGTAGGGCTCCAACTTGGGTCCTTGCACATAGTTCTATGTGTACCCTCCCCACTCTCAATATAGCCCTTTTATTAGGGACCTGGGATCCATTAGACTATGACCTCAAACTTAGTTTTAAACAGGTTTCCAGTGAGTGATAAGTGAGCTTCCTCTGGAATATGAGCTCCACCAAAGCAGGACTTTTGACCTGTTTTCCCTTTGCTGTGTCTCCAGAATTTAGAGAAGGCTCCAGGCAACATCCACTCAATTTTTCAACTAATGCTAAGTAGTGAATTTAGTTCTGAGATAACAGGTAAAAAACCATATTAAACTTGACTGGAAGTGTGCCATTTCAGATGTTTAAGGCTTGGATGTTATCTTACCAGGTCCACTCTATGTGCCCTGTCTTGCCATGTGAACAGTGTGGGTGTGAGTCCTGGCACTACATGAGAGTGCCCTCTTACCTGCAGAAGCTCTTAATACTGTGGTGCTCTTCCTGCCCCACCTCTCTCCTTCTCTTTTTCTCTCTTCCTCTCTCCCCCTTTATCTATTGGTCTCTCTCTGAAGTAAAAAGAATAAAAATTGGACTAGGAGTGGTGAAAACACATTTGTGTAATGCCCTGACCCCACTGGAATAAGAAAAAGAATATGGACTTTGGAATCAGTTGCAATGAAGGAGATTTAAATCCTGGCATTGGTACTTAGAGGTATGGTACTTAGAGGTATGTGGTCAAGGCAAATTCAAAATCTTCAGTCCATCAATCACCCATTTATCCCTATTGGTCAGGATACAATGAGTTGTCAGTCTGTGCCTTCACATTATAGACGTGGGTCCTGCATGTGGGATGTCTCGGGTGACCTTGCTAGCTGGCCCTTTCTGTTTTTAGAAAAACATTAAAAAAATTTATTAGTGATTTAATATTGATCTACAAAATTATAAGATAGCAGGGGCATAATTTCCTGATGTTCCCACCACCAGAGTTTTGAGTTCTCATTTACTTCATTAGAAACTGCTGTAGTTCTCCTAAGATCACAGATATGGGTCTCCCCAGATCACTGACTTTTTTTTTTTAAGATACAAAGAAAGACACAAGACTCTGGGTTCTAGCCCCCAGGTTCAAGACCTTGGTCACCACCAGCAGGGGAAAAGGTTCATGAGCAGTGAAGCAATGTTGCTGGTGTCTATCTTTCTCTCTTCCTCTCTGTCTCTTCCCTCCATCTCAGTTTCTCTCTGTCCTATCAAATAAAAGAATGAATAAACAAATTAATTAATTAAAAAAGAGAGAGTAACACAGAGATGGAAAGGCAACTTTCCTCCAGTGAGATACAGACTTGATTCGAACCTGAGCTGCACTCAGGACAAAGCAGGCACCCTATTCAAGTGAGCTATCTTGCTGGCCTTATTCTCAACACTTTCATGTTGCCTAGGAGATGCTGGCCTCCAAATGCCTCTCTCCATTAGATATTCCTCCTGAGTGCCTGACTCATGGATATAAATGCTTACTCTGTATCTCTGCTAGAATCTTCCACAAGCAGCTACAAGTTCTGCATTTAGGCTGATGCATTTGTCTTCTCTTATCTTCCCCCTCCCTCAAGCTTACCTTTCCCCAGCCCCTTTTAAGGAATGCTGATAAACATTCTAGGAGCTTAGACCTTCTCATAGCAGCCCTCCACCCCCCAGCAGACCTCCTTTGCTTGCTCTTTTTAACCCATTATCCACACTAACTAGAGTAATATTTGCAGCATGCAAATCCAATAACAACACTTTTCTGCTTTGTAATTTCCATTTTTCCTTTTTGATAGAGACAGAAATTGAGAAGGAAGGGACAAATAGGGGGAGAGAAAAGAGACACTGGTAGCACTGCTTTACCGCTCCTGAAGTGTTCCCTCTGCAGGTGGGGAGTGGGGGCTTTAATGTAGATCCTTGTGCATAGTAATATGTGCTCTCTACTGCATTCATCTCCACCCATAAGAACTTTTCATGCTGCACATTACCTTTCACAAAATAGTCTTTATCCTTGCTGTAATCTAGAAAGCCATGTGGTATTTCACTCCTGCCTACAAAACCACCGTTATTACTTTGCACACTCCCTCCCTTCCCTGTTCTCTTTTTCCATATTCCCCTCCCTCACTTCAAGAAAGACACCTAGCAGGCACTTTTTCAGTGTCAGAAATTTCAAATGTGGGGCCAGATGGTGGCTCAACCTGAAGAGTGTACATGTTACCATGTGTGAGGACCTGGGTTTAAGTCTCTGGGTCTCCGTCTGTAGGAAGGTTCCTGAGATGTAGAAGAGTTATACAGGTTTCTCTCTCTCTCTCTTTCTCTTCTTCCTTGCATATGCACCTATATCAAAAGGAAGCAGTGAAGAAAAAACTTTCAGCTGCTTTGCTTTTCTTTGTATAAAAGTCTCACAGAAGACTTTTCCTGGTGTCTAGTCTAAATATAGTTTTCCACTTAATTGTTTTATATACCTTGGAACTTTCCATATAATAAAATGTGGGAGGCTGTGCCTTTTTTGATGGCTATGTCTTTTACTGACTTATTTTTCCACTAGATTGTAAACCCTCTGGATGTACTTATTTTCAACTTAACACCAATACCAACTATAATTCTTAGCACATGAAAAATGCTCAAAAAGAAAAAAAAGCACTCATTGGAAAAGCAAGTTAATAAAGTAAATAAATACATATGCATGCACTTACATATATGTATCATACTGAACTCCACTGGGGAGAGATTTTGAATGTTAGTCTTGACTCTGGAAGGTAACTTAGAGAACAACTATTTGAAGTGTATATTCGATTCTGGAGTCAGATAGATGGCTAGGGTTGAGGCTCAATTTTTCTCAACTATTATCTGAAAGATTTTGATTAAATTATACATTTTATTTCTTTAGTTTTAGCTCCTAGAGTATAAAACAATGATAACAGGAAGACCTACTTCTTTTGACCACTATGAGAATGACAACATTTTGTGCCTAAAATATATCTGTCACTTATTTCCAATTATTATCCTTATCCTTTTCCTTTTTTTGTGTCATCTCCAGGGCTTCACCACTCTGGGCTGACTTTTTCTGATAGAGACAGTTAGAAGAGGAAAGAAATCACAGCATTGGACCATACCACTATTTATTCCTTTCTCATAGCAGCAGAAATCCACCTTCTTCTTGTGGCCCAGACTCTTCAGTCAGTGCTCTTTCCTCTGGGCTCATGTTTGGAGGGTCTGCAGTCAGCTGAGGTATGCCACCCCTAAGAAAATACCTCATCCTTCAGTCAGGGACTAACTGATAGATTCCCCAGCTCTCTCTCTCTCTCTCTCTCTCTCTTTCTCCCTCTCTCTTCTCTCCTCACTCTCATTTGGAGGGACAAAAAGCTGGGCAGTATCTATTTCTAAGTGCAATGTCCAGATGAGACCCCAGTGGTTGCCATCCAGTAGAACCACCTTCTCTGGACTGACATCCCCTCTCCATACGGCCTGCTCTACCATCTATTCCCATTATCACCCATGTCATCTACTATTTCCTGCCTTTCCCAAGCCTCTAGTCTGGATGCCACTATCTCACCACACTTTTTGCTTTTTGAAGATGTCTAGTTGCTTTTGCCCTGCTTTTGCATTTATGTGTAAGCTCTGGGAGGTGGAGGCTTTTTCCCCCACTTTATCTCTAGTTTGGGGACAATGTTGGTACGTGCAGTGCTCTTTTTAGTTACTTTTAAAAAATATTTATTTTATTTGGTACAGCAGAGGGAAACTGAAATGGAAGGAGGAAAGAGAAAGAGAAACACCTGAAGTACTGCTTTACTGGTCAGTAAGCTTGCCCCCTGCAGGTGTGGTAGCTTGAACTCAGGTCCTTGAGAATGGTAGCATGTGTGCACCATTGCCCAGCCCGTACCATTATCTTTAAAATCATTAATGGAGAGTTAGTAATTCACAGTATGGTTGTTTGCATATTGGTACAGTTTCTCATCTCCCCATGCTAGGTGTCCATAGAACACTCTCACCTCCACTTTAGATCCCTTCCCACCATTATGCACCAGGACTCCAAATGCCCTCCTTTCTCAGAGTCTTTTGCTTTGATACAATAGGAGACAAACAGAAGTGGGGTTTCTACACTTGAACCTGAGCTGGCCAGTTCCCCCATCCTGTGTCATCATGCACATTGCCCTCACCCCATTAAGGCCATCTTGCATATTGAGCCTTCCTCCCACTCTGTGAGATGATGGATCTTCATGTTTTGCAGCATTTAACTCTGGAAGGCCCAGCCTAGGAGGAGCCCTTGTTTTTTCAGGCCTGGCAGTGTGTGGCTACAGGAGCATGAGTCCCTCTGTGGCCAATAGATAGCACTGCTGGGAAGGGGAAGGAAGGGAGTCCCTGGCCTTTTTAAGCAGGGGACTGGGTGGGGGTGGGGGGTAGGGAGTTCCTTGGTTTTGTGACTGAGTTGGGGCTGAGGGATTGGATGGTCCTGCTGTCATGCCCCTTCTGGGTCCAGTCTTCTCTTGGCAGATAGAGACCTCAGCACTGAAGCTTCCTTTAGTGTGATGCAAACTAAGTTTGAATCTGGGTCACTCACATGGCAAAGCAGTACACTATCCAAGTGAGCTATTTTGCTGGCTCCCTCCTTTATTTTAGTCTCAAACTGCGACCACACTTTCTTCTGGTCCCCAGCAGTTGAGCCCCCAAAAGGGACTGACTCCTCTTGCCAGCTGGGAGCCTCTGCTCCAGGCCCCTGTTCTTCCTGGGAGTTAGAATAGAAGAGTTTCAGTGTGGGATTGGAAGGAAACTCCATGCTCCTCTTGGGTCTCACTCTTGCTTATACACCTGGGAGCAGGGAGCATAGAAAGGCTGATCCTTCCTCTGATCAGGCTGGTCACATGTAAGAAGGTTCTTCAGCTGAAACCATATTTGTCTCTTTTTCATGCTGGTACCACCTCTGTCCTTTGGAGACACACAGGCATTTAATCCCTCCTTCACAGGAGCACTTGAAGATGGCTGTCTTCTTCCCTAAGTTAAGTAGTTGTCAACTTTTCTTTCATTTTATTATTATTTTTCCTTTTTTATTTTCTTTCATAGAGTTAGAGGGAAATTGAGAGGAAAGGAAGAGATAGGGAGAGAGAAAAATAGACACTGGTTGTGAAGACTTCCCCTTTCAGGTGGGCACTGGAAGGAACTTGAACCAAAGTCCTTGCTCATGGTGATATGTGCATTCAGTCAGGTGTGACAGAAAGAGAGAGAGAGAGAGAGAGAGAGAGAGAGAGAGAGAGAGAAAGAGATATCTTTGCAGAACTACTTCACCACTTATGATGCTTCCCCTCTGCAGGTGGGACCTAGGGGGTGCTTAAACTGGGATCCTTGTGCATGGTAATGTGTATGCTCAGTTTGGTGTGCCACTGCCCAGCTCCCAGCTTCTGGAAGGCATATTTGTGTGCCAAGGGTGCTGTTCTTAGGCATATTAGAGCTCTACTGTGGAGCATGAGGGACACTGGTAAGAAACCTGCTCTTTGAAGTCAGACTTGTTTCTTAACAAAAGGCCAGTGGATGATCCCCCTCAGGTACTGCAGGGTTCTTTGAGAGACCAGAACAGACCTCAGGCCCAGTGCTCTGCAAATGGTGACTCAGTGGGAGAAATCTTCCCCCTATGTTGTCTCTTACCTTAGAAAATATGTCAAAGGGTCAGAGGGTGGTGCACCTGGTTGAGCTCACACAGTACTATGAGCAAGGATCCAGGTTCAAGGCTCCAGTCCCCATCTTCAGAGAGAAAGCTTCATGAGTAATTGAGCAGTGATGCAAGAGTCTTTCTATCTCTGTCTTTCTCTTCCTCTATCAATTTCTCTCAGTTTCTATTAAAATATAGGGGTTATTGGCCTCTGGAAGCATTGTGTAGGTTCTAAGCCCCAGTGACAATCCTGGTGGCAATAAACTAAATAAAATAAATTTAAAAAACCTCTCTGATGATATTACTGAGTATTTCACCACTAACAGGCAAGACTGATCTAGACTCAGGCCCCATACAGCCCTGGTATACTATCCTGGGCCTCTATGGGGAGACCCCATGTGCCCAGTGGGGAAGGACCTAGGATAGTGAGTGAGAAGCCACAGTCCCCTCAGCAGCTGGCCTTGACAGGACTATGACTGTGAAGCAGGGCAGAGCTGAGGGAGCTGATCTTCTTCTTCTCTCATGCCCTCCTCAGTTCACTACTGGGACCCTGAGCTCTTGCCCGGCAAAGATTCAGACTGCCTGTCTTTCCTGGAGTCCTGTCTCTCCTTTTGAGCACAATTTTGCTTTTCAGCTCTGATGGTGTCAGAGGAGTGCTTCCTGGTCCTCTCTGATAGGCTGAGGACATGTTTTACCACCCAGACCCCTTCCTCCCTCATGGCCACCTTCTCCTGTGGAAGTAAGGGAGGCTACTTGTGGGGGGCAGAGTGCTGGGACTAGAAGTGTGCCTGTGGGCAATGGGGTTGACATCTGAGGCCCATGCAGAGGTCAGCATGTCTGCTCCACTTACTGGGAGACCTGCTTTCATTCACTGCCTCAAAGTCTACATAGAGAGAAATGTTACCACTGGGCAGTGGGGGTGGCTGGAAGGAAGAACACAGAGTGAGTCAGACATAAGCCTCAGGATCAGCTTTATTCTGTGTTTCACCTTTATCAGGGGAAGATGGCAGAGGGGCTCCAGGGAAGACCACCCTGTACCAACACATACATACACACACCACCACCACCACCACCACCACCACCACCACCACCACCACCACCACCACCACCACCACCTCTTAGCAAAACCCTTAGCATGGAAACCAAGGGCTCAGAGCAGACCATCCCTAAAGCACCAAGACCTGGAGGCACCCCCCACCCTACCCCAATCATCTCTCCTCATTGGCTTTTTGGGCTTGATCATTTGATCATTTACATGATTCTGTTTCATTTTTGAGAATATGACTGACACACTAGCATCCATTTTTTTGAGTGTGGGAAGAAAAATCACCCCATTTTGGATGTTTCACATCACTGCTGCCCGGTGCTAGAAGGGATGGTGAAGTCTAGGTAGATTCCATGTGATCCAAGGTGTGAAGTGGGAGTGTGACACTGAAAGATAAAGGGGGATGTTCAGGCTTGGGTGACTGGCTCCTGGTGGGAGCTATCTGAAGAGTGGGAGATCTCTACAGTGACTGCACTCTCTCTGTGGCTGAAAGCTTCTGCTAGACTACCCAGAACAATGCTGAAATCACAGAGGTTGTTGGAGACACAGTCTTGGGAGACCCAGATTGGGGACTGGGAGAATGGAGGTATAGGTGGCTGATAGGTACCCCCATGGCAGCAGACTGGGGTGGGGAATCTTTCTACCGGTGGCTTCTCCATCTAAAAGGTGCTGTGAACAGCTACTTGCCCTTGCCTGGGGCTGAGCACAGCTCCTGGGATTTTTGTGGGCACACTTCCATGCATTTCAACTGGACCATCCCTGGGCAGGATTCCGTGCAGGGTGATGGCTGGCACTTGTCTTGGCACTGCGGTGGGCATGGATCTTTCTGCCAGCATTTTTCTTGGCAGGGATCATGGCATGGAGGGAGACACATCTCCTGAGTTGGCTGCTGGCATTTTTCTTGGCAGGGGTCCGGACACAGGGGCAGGCACACCTCCTCAGCCTTGGTTGAGCATGGCTCTGGGCCCTTCCGAAGGCATGGAGGAACTACACATGACTGTTTGCACTGCTGCTCATTGAAGGACATCTTGGAGTGGTTGTCAGAACCTGGGGAGTAAACAATGGATTTGAAATGGCCTGCATTATGAACAGTACCAGGGAGGGGAGTGGGAGATAAAGGGAAGAGAACATTGATTTTTATTACCCCTAAGAACTCACTGTGCCCTGCTGTTTTTTTTTTTTTTTTCAATATAAAGTGAGGAAGAGGGAGGATACAAAGAGGGAGAGGGAGAGGGAGATTCACACCCTGGTACTGAAACTCCCTTCAGTGTGGTGGGGGCTGGGATGGAACCTGGGTTGTGCAGATGACAAAGCCGAGACTGTCCAAGTGAGCTATTTTACCAGGCCCCTCGCCCTTTTGTTGTTGTTCCAAAACCCTTCTTGCTTCCTATGGCACAAAAGGGCATGTTCAATGTCTCTGATGTATTTTTTTTTGTCACCAGGGTTATCTCTGGGGCTCAGTGTCTGCACAACTTCATTACTACCAAGCTATTTTTTAGATAGATATTGAGGGAGACAGAGATGGAGAAATAGTACACCAGAGTACTATTCCACTGCTTGCTAGCTTCCTCCATGAAGATGCTCCCATGTGGTGGCTTGGGACTTGAACCCAGGTCCTTGTACATAGTAACCCATGTGCTCTACTGGGTAAGCCATCTATAGACCCCCTATCTCTGCTGATTTTTATCCCTTTCCCTGTTGTATACCTACTTCTGCTCCTCAGATACCCACCTTCCAGGTGGGAATGTTCTCATAGTTATTGTCTGCATGTCTTTAGCCCTAAACATCACTATTATTACAGATCTTTTCGTCTTTCTTTCTTTCTTTCTTTCTTTCTTTCTTTCTTTCTTTCTTTCTTTCTTTCTGTCATCTCTCTATCTCTCTCTCTTTTTCATTTTTAAGTAGAGGTGCATTATTCAGCTCTAGCATGCAGTGGTGCTGGGGATTGAATATGAGACCTCTGAGCCTCAGGCAGGAAAGTTTTTTTTTTTTTCCAATCACCATTATCTTGTCTCCCCTGCCTCAGATCTTTCCCTTCCATTTGACTCATATTTTTGAAAGTCAGCTGCAAGAGACTTGATAGAATACACAGGAAAATATGAGGGGTGGAAGAGCTGGAATACCATTTCTAAATCCCCTAGGAGGTAGCATTCTGGGAAAAGCTGGACCAGAGCAAGTGTACCCCAGAGACAGGGCACTGAGGTAGAGAGACACAGCTGTGCCCACTTACCTGACAGTGGATGAGGCTTGACTGAGGCTGTAGGTTGCAGCACCCAGGGAGGTGTAGTGTTTATATAGTGCTCAGTCCAGCCCTCTACAGGACTTATGGATCACATGGACCAAGGCCCTAATTGTGGAGTCCCTGTAAAGAGCTTCCTCTGGAATTGCCTGTGGTTTGAGTCACTGCTTGGGATGCTTGTTAGTCAACCTTCTTTCTGGCCCCTGGGTCCTTACCAGCCCTCAGCAGGGAGGGGCTCCTCAGATCTCTCTCTCTCATTAGAAAATAGCAAAGGGATGGCCATAAATTTTATCTCTCTCTGTGTGAAGCCCAACCCAGGTTCCCTGTCTGCCCCATGGATTTGTGGAGAGATAAAATCCTCCTGGCTCAACTCATTTACAGCCCTGGGTAGACTCGGTGTCTGGAGTCTGGGACCTTTCTGAGTTAATGGCACTTAGGGCATGTTTAGACACACTCGCTGGGTGCCTCTTCACTCAGATCCCTGGAAGATATTTCCTCCTGGGAGAATGTGCTTTTGCATTAAGGGTTTAGGGAAACCAGAGTCAGTTACTCTCAGGGTGTGGAATGAGGCTCAGGGAAGTAGGGGTGTACTTTTAAAAGTACAGTTACTCACAGAGTTCACAGTAACTAAAGAAGAAGGACACATTTTTCTGTATCCTTATCTTCTGGAAAATCTTTGAGCACACAGGTCAATAAAAAGCAGAGAGGTGAAAGGAAAAGCTTCCCAGCAAACATGCCCAGTCTTCTCCACCTCTACATCTCTGGACTGCTGTGTTTCTCCCTCTTCTTTCCTTTCTGGCTCCTGTAGAAGGTTCTACACTCTTATCTCTCTCACCAGAAATTATCTCTGATTAAATTAGAAATAAATCCATCTCTTTCTGAAGTCCTATGGTCACTACTGTTTGTGCTCTGTATTTGACACTTCCTTTGGTAGTTAGGGATCCCTGGTATTTTTGTACAAGATTTCTTGTTCTACAGGGTAGGAGCTGTATCATAGATATAAGTGGAATATAGCTGAATACTGATGGAGTATATACATTAACGAAGAAGTGAAGGGGTGAATGAGGGAGACATGGATATAGAGGGGGGTGTTATACAGTGGAAAGTGGGGAGGGAGAGCCAAGTCTCTAGATTACAAAATCAAATGTTTGTTTGTTCAAGCTGACCAAATTCTGGGGATTTTAATGATCCTTGGTGGTTAGGGCAGGGTGGTGGCACACCTGGTAGACTGCATACCTTACCATTCACATGGACCTAGGTTCAAGCCCCCACTCCCTATTTGTAGGGGAAAGTTTCATGAGCAGTGAAACAGGGCTGCTGGTGTCTCACCTATCTTTCTCCCCCCCCCATCTCCCCTTTCTATCTCTATCAGAAAGAAAAAAAGGGGAAAAAAGTCCCCTGCTAGTGATAGATTTGTTAAGCGGGAACTAAGTTTCAGTGGTAACTGGTGGCAAAAGCAAACCTCCAAAACCCCCATTTTGCCATGAAGGTTAATGTTGGGGACTTGGTTTCTGCTGCATGGCTACACTACACATGGCAGAGAGAGCCTCTGCTTCCTACAGGTGCTTGAACCTGGGTCCTTGTGTGTGGTAGCACAGATGGTTTTGAAATTGGAAGAGGAACATAAGCCAGGAATGTGTACCATTTCTAGAACCTGTAAAAATTCAAAGAAATAGATTCTAAAACTATTTCAGACATCTAACTTCTAGATTTATTTATTTACTTATGGGGGAAGAAATAAATAACCATAGCACATGTGATGCTGGGAATGAACTAGGACCTCATGCTCCAGAGTTCAAGGTTTTATGCACTTCACTACTCCTCAGGCCTGACTTGTGAAATTGTAAGAAGACAGACTTATAGAGCCACTGTTTCTCAATAAAAAAATGAAATAACAGAAAAGCAAAAAGAGAACCATATCAAAAGGTATGAAGAATTTTGTACTGATGCAAGGCAAAATACGGCACCATGTGCCATCCAACAATCTTTGAATATACACAATTTATGAGCTCAACTGAAACTTTCAGTTGTTATTTTATATATAAACCCAGATATAAATCTGGGTTTTATAAACCCAGATATACTGTGCAGTATATCTGGGTTTATAAAATATAGCAGGAAAGTATTAAATATATTTTGAAACCACCATAAAAACCCATTATATTTTATTTTTATTATTTAGATATAGATAGACAGAAAGAGGGGGAAGAAGAGAGGGAGAGGGAGAGTATGAGAGAGGCAGAGAAGGGAGAGAGGGAGAGAAGGAAGGGAGGGAGAGAAGGGAGAGAAATAGGGAGGGGGAAGTTTCCTGTAATGTGGTGGGGACTCAGCTGAGACTTGGTCGTGCACATGGAAAAACTCTCTTAAGAGAGTTATTTCACAGGCCCATCCATTATATTTTTAAAAAGATAATAAATTTTTGTTGCTTTAAGCCCCTGGAAGGGTGGTAGCTCATTACAGGAACAATGGGGAACTGATTACACCTTCCCAGTGTCTGAAACTCCTGAGAGCCTCAGAGGAGAAAGTCTCAAATTCAGTGAAATTCCCACTCAGCACTCCCTTATTTAAGTATACACCTGCTCAAATGCCAGCAGAGACTAGATTTTGTAAGAGGCCAGCTAACAGAGCAAGATAGTACTGTAACTTAACAAGGTGAAAAAATAGCTGAAGTGAAGAATGGAGCTGAGCAAAGGGAGAGAAGAATAACAGAAACAGAATACATAATTAGCCAGACTGAGGATGGATTAGAGAAAACTATGAAAGAAGTATAAGAGCTAAAAAGCAACAACAGAGACAGAACAGCTTCAAAAAAAAAAATACCATATCCATCATTGCCCACAGGAGGAAGAAAGAGAGGAAAGAGAAGAAAGTATAATAAAGTAAACTTCCCCACCCTAAAAAACAGAAAGGACATTAAAGTTCAAGAAGCCCAGAAAGTCCCAAACAGAATCAACCCAGACCTGAAGACACCAAGACACATTATATTTACAAAGGAAAGAATTAAGGATAAAGAAAGGATACTGAAGGCTTCAAGAGAAAAACAAAAGGTCACATACAGAGAAAAACGCACAAGACTATCAGCAGATTCCTCCACACAAACTCTAAAAAGAGAATGTCAAGATATTTATCAAGCACTTGGTAAAAACGGCTTTCAACCAAGAACGGTATATCCTGGTAGATCCCTCCAGACTAGATGAGGTATCAAAACCTTCTTAGACAGGCAACAGTTAAAGGAGTCAACTATCACCAAGATATCCAAAATATCATGTGAAGCCTTTATAAACAACTATATGTTACGAAGATAGAGAACTTGGAAGAAATGGAAGTGTTCCTAGAAACATATAAGCTCCCAAAACTGAACCAAGAAGAACTACAAAACATAAATGGACAATTCACAGCCAAAGCAATCGAATCAGTTATTAAGAATCTTCACAACAATAAAATGACAAAATGGTTTTACAAATGAATTCTACAAAACCTTCAGGAAACAGGTAATATCTCTACTTTTAAAACTCTTCCAAAATATTGAAGACACAGGAATACTCCCTTCCACCTTCTATAAAGCCAACATCAGCCTGATATTAAAAGCAGATAGGGACAGAACAAAAACAAAAACTAAACAACAACAACAATAACAACAAAGAAAACTACAGACCAATAACTCTGATGAACATAGTTGCTAAAATGCTGAACAAGATCCTAGCCAACCAGATGTATCAGTATATTAAAAAGATTGTTCATCATGACCAAGTGGGATTTATCCCAGGAATGCAAGGCTGGTTCAGTATATGTAAATTAATCAATGTGATTCACCACATCAATAAAAGCAAGACCAAAAACCATATAATTATGTCAATAGATGCAGAGCAAGCCTTTGACAAAATCCAACATCCCTTCATGATCAAAACGGTACAAAAAATGAGGATAGATGGAAAATTCTTTAAGATAGTAGAGTCTATATATAGCAAATCTACAGCCAACATCATACTCAATGGGGATAAGCTGAAATTATCCCTCCCTTAGATCATTTACTATATGGGGATGGCAGATATACCATTACTATTCAACATAGTGTTGGAAGTTCTTGTCATGACAATCAGGCAAGAGAAAGGAATCAAATTAGATGGGGTTGACTCTTAATTACATAGAATCTGTGTAATATTGGCTGCTGAACCTCAATTTTCTCCTGTTATAGCATGATACTATTTCACAGATTTTTCCTCCTCTTTCCCCTTCTTTTTCCTTTTCCTCTTTCTTCTTCTTCTTCCTTTCTGATTCTCTTTATTTTTTGGTTGTCTTTGGGTTTTCACTTCTCTAGGTTGACTTGCTCAATTAGAAAGGCCAAGAGAGACAGAGAGAAAGATAATACATCATGATGGGAGCTAAACAAGAAACTTGAATCCTTCCCATGACAAAACAAGAACACTACCCAAGTGAGTTATCTTGTTGGTCCTCACAGATTTCTTATAATGAGTAAATTAGGTACCATATATTCCAACACTGAGGACCATCAAATCATTTACAGGAATGGCAATTGAATCTGTTCAGGATTCACTTCTCTCAGGAAGTCTTCCTTGATTTCCCCCTATTTCTATTGTATCATGCCTTTTATCTGTCACCACCCCACCCACCCAAACACGTGCGCGCGTGCATGTACACACACACACACACACACACAACACACACGGTCTTTGGTTCTTTGCTTGAACTGATGCAATAGACCTGGCTCTTTCTGAATAGAATACGTGACCTCAGGTGAATTTCTGACCCTCTCTGACCTCAGATTTATGATCCTGAAGATATGAAAGACAGGGCCCAGAACATTCAAGCCTGGCCCACCTCTAACACAGAGTGAGGCTATCCACGTGGTTGAGAAGGGGCAACCTAGGCACCTGGGTGACAGTGAGTGTGTGGACATACTATGCCTACGTCATACCTGCCCACAGGAAGGCACAGGATTCTATCTTCTATGTGTGACAATGACCTGGCCAGCTGCTGGGTGACCTCAGTGACCTTTTTTTTTCCTTTTATTTTTTTTTTAACCTTATTGCCACCAGGGTTATCACTGGGACTCAGTGCCTGCATGACAAATTCACTATTCTTAGTAGCCCTTCCTCCCTTTTTATTTGATAGGACAAAGAAAAAATGAGAGGGGCAGAAGAGATAGAGACACCTGAAACACTGCACCACTGATTGTGAAGCTTTCCTGCTGTAGTTGGGCAATGATGGCTTGACCCAGGTCCCTGTACAGGGTAACATGTGTGCTTCATCAGATGTTCCCTGCCTGGCCCCTGTCCTCTCTGTCCTGTATGTAGGGAAAGACTCTTTGGGGTATAAGCCCTACAATTGACCCTGGTGGAAAGTATCTGGGGATACTGTCTCACCGGTGTCTTAAGACAGGGTGACTCAGGGTGACTCCCTTCGGTCATACACAGCCCTCCAGCAGCAACAGGGCTAATCTGATTTCAGGTCACCTCAAAAGGAAGATATGCGATATCTACATCTGTCATTATCATAGCCAGGGTGTCATTAGGTAGGGTCAGCTGGAGACTGGGGTGTGCACCAGCTCTTGTTTCCTCCAATTCCCATCAAATAACCATCTCCTCTCCTCAGATCATAAGAGGTTCCCAGGCTTGCCTGGCTCATGAAGCTAGTAGCATGTGAGAAGGCTGTGTCAGAGCTGGGGAGCAAGAGAAGATTCAGCTCTTTCCTGGGGAGCAGGTGCTCTACACACTTACCCAGCTTGAGGGTTCCCAGGAGAGAGTCCACCGTACTCTTACTCCTCTCCTCTGGTGTCACCCACACTGGGAGCCTGAGCCAGAGAGGGTACAGGAGGCTGGGAATCACAGGTCACTAGGCCCAGTGGGGGGCAGGGGGGCCACCTGACTCTGCTTCCTTTCCTTGCTTTAGCTCAGCATAATTAAAAAAATTTTCTTTATTGAGGGATTAGTGGTTTATAGTCAACAGTAAAACACCATAGTTTGTACATGTATAAAATTTCTCAGTTTTCCACATAATAATTCAACCCCCACCAAGTCCTCTTCTGACATCCTGTTCTAGGACCTGAACCCTTTCCTCCTCCCCTCAGAGTCTTGTACTTTGGTGCAATACACCAACTCTGGTCCAAGTTCTGCTTTGTGTTTTCCCTTCTAGTCTTCTTTTTCAACTTCTGTCTAAGAGTGAGATCATCCCATATTCTTCCTTCTCTTTCTGGCTGATCTGCTTAACATAATTTCTTCAAACTCCATCCAAGGTGAGGTGAAGAAGGTGAATTCACCATTTTTAATATCTGACTAGTATTCCATTGTGTATATAGACCACAAGTGAGTCAGCCGCTCATCTGTTGTTGGGACACCTAGGTTGCTTCCAGGCTTTGGTTATTACAAACTGTGCTGTTATGAACATAAGTATACATAGATCTTTTGCATGGGTGAGTTTGGTTCCATAGGATATATCCTCGGGAGAGGAATTTCAGGAACTTAGGGTAGGTCTATTTCCAGCCTTCTGAGAGTTCTCCAGACTTTTCTCCACAGGGGTTGGACTAGCTTACATTCCCACCAGCAGTGCAAGAGGGTTCTTTTGTCCCCACAACCTCTCCAGCATTTGTTGCAGCGACCTTTTCTGATATGACATTCTCACAGGAGTGAAGCAGTATCTCATTGTCTTTATTTGGCAATTGATAGGGCATTTTTTCATGTCTATTGGCCTTTTGGATCTCTTTTGGTGAATATTCTGTTCATAACCTCTGTCCATTTTTGGATGGAGACATTTTTTGTTGTTTCTGAGTTTGGTGCGCTCTTTGTATATTTTGATATATATATATATCAAATATATAAATATATATAATTTGTATATATTAGCCTCTTGTCTGATGTTTGGCATGTAAAGATCTTTTCCCATTTTGTGGGAGGTGTCTTTGTTTGAATGGTGGTTTCTTTTGTTACATGGAAGCTTTTTAATTTGATGTAGTCCCATTTGTTTGTTTTTGTTTCCTTTGTAATTGGATTTGTATCATTGAAGATGCTTTTAAAATTTATATGGAAAAGAGTTCTGCCAATATTTTTCTCTATGTATTTGATAGTTTCTGTTCTAACATCCAAGTCCTTGCTCCATTTGGAATTTATTTTTGTGTTTGATGAAATATAGTGGTTAAGTTTCATTCTTCTGTGTATTTCAACCCAATTTTTCCAATACCTTTTTTTGAAGAGACTCTCCTTTCTCCACTTTATAGTCTGAGCACCTTTGTCAAAGATTAGATGTCCTTAGGTATAGGGGCTTACTTCTACACTCTCAGTTCTATTCCACTGGTCAGTGTGTCTATTTATGTTACAGTACAAATCTGGGAGTGTGATGCCTCCAGTTCTATTCTTTCTTTTCAAGATTTTTTTTTGGCAATTCTAGGTTTTTTTTTTTATTGCTCCAGATAAAAATTTGTAGCTTTTTTTCTATTTTCCAAAAAAATGGGGTTGGTCTTTATGGGGATAGCATTAAATTTGTATATGTCTCTGGGTAGTATATTCATTTTGATGATGTTAATTTTTCCAACTTATGAATATCCATAAAATATCTTTCCACTTCTTTGTGTCTTTTTCTATTTCCTTGAATAGTGACTCAAAATTTTCAGCCTACAAGTCTTTCATTTCTTTGCTTAGGTTTATTCCTAGATGTCTTATTGTTTTTGTTGCTATAGTAAAAGGAATTGATTTCTGGATTTCATGTTCTTCTTAGTGTTTGCATAGAGGGATGCTAACTTTTGTATGCTAGTTTTGTAGCCTGATAACCTTACTGTATTCCTTCTATTTTTCTATGTATACCACGATATCATTTGTACATAGTGAGGGTTTGACTTCTCTTCCAAATCTGTATCCCTTTAATTCCTTGCTCCTGCCTGATTGCTATGGCAAGAACTTCCAACACTATGTTGAATAGTATTGGTGATAGTGGGCAGCCCTATCTAGTACCTGATTTGAGGGGGAATACTTCTAGTTTTTCACCATTTAGTATGATGTTGGCTGTAGGTTTGTTATATATAGACTCCATTATCTTCAAAAATTTTTCATCTATCCTCATTTTTTGTAGTGTTTTGGTCATGAAGGGATGTTGGATTTTGTCAAAGGCTTTTTCTGCATCTATTGATAGGATCATGTGGTTTTTGGTCTTGCTTTTATTGATGTGGTGGATCATATTGATTGACTTAAACCAACCTTGCATCCTTGGCCATGATGAACAATCTTTTTAATATACTGTTGTATACAGTTGGCAAGAATTTTGCATGCTAGCTTTTAGAAAAAGATTTGATAGAGATAAAAAGACATTTAAAACGGAGGGGAGATATAGAAACAGAGAAAAAGAGAGTCACCAGTACTATTGCTCCACCACCTTTGAAGTTTTTACCCTACAGGTGGGACTGGGAGCTTGAACTCAGATCTTTATACAGGTTGTGCTACTAACCAGTCCATATGTTTTGTTTTGAAATATTTTTATGAAAGAAAGAAAAAGACATCAAGGAGACAAATGTACAGAGCAGTTTATGTACAAATGTACACAGCAGGTTCTGAACAGCTCTGGTATGGTGCAGAAATAAATATATAGATATATACTATTGCTGTCAGGGGATTCGTGGTCCCCAGTTAAAGGCCACTGACATAGTTTATGGGGATAGGTGATAGTCTCATATTGTATGGTTTTTTTGTTAACCTTCAATCCTCTTCTCTTCTTTTTAGATGAAATAGAAAGGCAGAGGGAATGAGAGAAGGTGGGGGGGGGGAAGAAAGGGACAGAGAGGGACAGAGAGGGACAGAGAGGGAGCAAAAGGGTCAAAGAGGTAGAGGGGGAGGGAAAGGGACATAGTGAAAGGGAGAGGGAGAGAGACCATAGCACAGAAGTTTTCTTCAATGTGGTGGGGGCCTTACTTGAACTTGGGTCACACACATGGCAAGGCATAACAATATCCTATGTAAGCTATTTCACCAGTCTCCCTTACCTCTTTGAGCCTGGGTCATCTTAGTCTAAGTTGGGGTTAGAAACCTCTTTCATCAACCTGTGCCTTTGACTGTTTTCCTTGCTCTTCTCTCTTAGACACTGAAGATGTGTTGCATGCACACCTGGAGTATGGTGCTCAGTTTATGCCAGAGTCTCCTCTGCCTCTTGTGATTCATGGCCTTGTGAAGCTCCTGGCTGAGAACAGGATGGAGAGGTATTCCTTCCCTCTTGCCTTCCAAGATGTTTGCCTTTCTCTCCTAGAACTCCCTTTTCCCCACACCTGCTGCCACACACTGCCAGGGATAGACTCTTGATGCCAGAAACTCTTCAAGAGTTAGTCTCATTCTTGCTCCCAGTGTGGATCTGGTTTCTCAAGTCTAAGTCCATCTCCCTGTGCCAGTGGCTTTGCACATCTTATAGCTTTTGGCAGCAGTTCCTTGCCAAATCTTGCAGTTACCTTCTCATTCTTTAGATAAAGAAACAGACTAAGGAGACAGGATAGTGGTTATGCAAAGATACTTTGCTGCCTGAGAGTCCAGGGGTCATAGGTTCAATTCCCAGCACCATCATATAAGCCAGAGCTGAATAGTGCTCTAGTGAAAAGGAAAATAGTGACCAGGCAGTGGCATAACTAGTTGAGTGCACACATTACCATGTGAAAGGACCTGGGTTAGAGTTCCCAGTTTCCACCAGTAGAGAGGAGGCTTCACAAGTAGTGAAGCAGAGCTCTCTATCTCCCTCTCTATCTTGCATTCCCTCTCAATTTATCTCTGCCCTACCAGATAAGAGAATGGAGAAATGGCCACCAGGAGTGGGTGTAGTTTTAGTGTAGGCACAAAGCCCTAGCAATAACCCTACTGATGAACAAAAAATAGAAAGAATCAGAAACAAGACACTTTTTCCATGGAAGGGAAACCACTTGCTGGAGCTACACAGTTGGGTTCAAGTCCATGTCTATGAGATAACCGGCTTTCCCCCTCTGTCTTCCTAGGTGGGAAACCCTGGCAGAGACAGTTGACTTCTGTGGGGAGTCTGGAGGAGGCCAGGCAGGATCTATACTTCATGGTCTAAGAAAGAATTACGAAGGGCAGGTTTTTTAAAACTTATTTTTATTTTTATTTTTTTTTATTTAAGAAAGGAGACATTCCACACATGAAGTCTCTGGACACAGTCTGAGGTGAAGCATGTTGAGGTGGCAATCTTCGCGTTGGTTAGGTTGTGATAGGCAGATGCAATATTATTTGGTATGGACTGGGAGAGGCATACAGGAAAGTGGGTCCTATCCAAGGGTTCCAGGACTGGGGGAAGTAGGGGCTCTATAGTGGAGATGTGAGGTTCCTGCTATCTTAGGGTTCAAAAAGACAATCGATAGTTAATGTTATCATCACATTATTTGGTAATTGGGCTAACTTTGAAAAGTCCTTTTGTTATGGTTTGCTGTACAGTATCCAGAGACTTCACATGTGGAATGACAACCCTTCAGCTTCATTATTCGGGTGAGACCTTTCCTTTTATAGTACACTCTAATTTCATCTCAGGTGATTCACTTTCTAACGAAGTCCCATAACCTAGATATACACCAGTTTCTGTGAGAGAGAGCTTATGTTCACATGTATCCATAAACTACTGCAAAATATATACCTGAAAGCAGAAGTACATTAGAGATTGCAGTGAGTACCTCCCTAACACTTCCTCTCCACTATTCCAAGCTTTGGGCCCATGATTGCTCAATAATTTGTTTGGCCTCGTATGTTAACTCTCTTTTCAATCACCAGGTTCCAGATGCCACCAGGATGCTGGCCAGGCTTTCCTGAATTGAAGACCCCACCAATGTGTCTTGGAGCTCAGCTTCCCCAGAGACACACCCTATTAGGGAAAGAGAGAGGCAGACTGGGAGTATGGACCGACCAGTCAAAGCCCATGTTCAGCGGAGAAGCAATTACAGAAGCCAGACCTTCTACCTTCTGCAACCCTCAATGACCCTGGGTCCATGTTCCCAGAGGGATAGAGAATGGGAAAGCTATCAGGGGAGGGGGTGGGTTATGAAGATTGGGTGGTGGGAATTGTGTGGAGTTGTACCCCTCCTACCTTATGGTTTTGTTAATTAATCCTTTCTTAAAAAAAAAAAAAAAGTTCTGCTTAAGTAAGACAGAGATGTCTGCTTGAGCTTGATTCAGCATAAAAAAAAAAAAAAAAAGGAGACATTAACAAAACCATAGAATAGGAGGGGTACAGTTCTGCACAATTTCCATAACCCGATTTCTATATCCCATCCCCTCCCCTGATAGCCTTCCCATTCTCTATCTCTCTGGGAGTATGGATCCAGGGTCGTTGTGGGTTGCAGAGGGTGGAAGGTCTGGCTTCTGTAATTGCTTCCCCGCTGAACATGGGCGTTGACTGGTCGATCCATACTCCCAGTCTGCCTCCCTCTTTCCCTAGTAGGGTGGGGCTCTGGGGAAGCGAGCTCCAGTACACAGTGATGGGGTCATCAGTCCAGGGGAGTCTGGTCAGCATCTTGCTGGCATCTGGAACCTGGTGGCTGAAAAGAGAGTTAACATACAAAGCCAAACAAACTGTTGAACAATCATGGACCTAAAGACTGGGATAGTGCAGATGAGGTGTTGGGGGGGTATTCCCTGCATGCTGTTGTGTACTTTTGCTTTCAGGTATATATTTTTTTCCCTAGTTTATGGGCACGTGTGAACCTATGCTCTATGTCAAGGGAACTGGAATATATCTAGGGGGGACTTTATTGGGGAATGGACCACCTGGAATGGAATTAGAGAATACTATGAAAGGAAAGGTCTCACCAGAGTGATGAAGCTGAAGGTTGTCATTCCACACCTGAAGTTTCTGGTCACAGTCTGAAGTGAAGCATGTTGTGGTGGCACTCATTGAGTTTATTAGGTTGCCATCCGCAGATGCAACATTATTTGATTTGAATTGAGAGCAGCTTGCAGGAAAGTGGACCCCACCATAAGGTTCCAGGACTGGGGGAAATATAGGTTCTATAGGGGAAATGTGAGGTTCCTGTTGTCTTAGTGTTCAAGAAGACAATGGATGGTTATTGTCATCATCACAT